>NC_056457.1:38188243-38275743 GCF_018296145.1 Oncorhynchus tshawytscha | reverse complement strand
ATCCTGTATTCATCCTATATTCACCATCATCCTGTATTCAACCTGTATTCACCATCATCCTGTATTCATCCTGTATTCATCTGGTATGCATCCTGTATTCACCCTGTATTCATCCTGTATTCACCCTGTATTCATCCTGTATTCATCCTGTAATCATCCTGTATTCACCCTGTATTCATCCTGTATTCATTCTGTATTCACCCTGTATTCATCCTGTATCAATCCTGTATTCACCCTCATCCTGTATTCATCCTGTATTCACCCTGTATTCATCCTGTATTCACCCTGTATTCATCCTGTATTCATCCTGTATTCATCCTGTATTCACCCTGTATTCACCCTGTATTCACCCTCATCCTGTATTCATCCTGTATTCACCCTGTATTCACCCTGTATTCACCCTCATCCTGTATTCATCCTGTATTCACCCTGTAATCATCCTGTATTCACCCTGTATTCACCCTCATCCTGTATTCATCCTGTTTTCATCCTGTACTCACCCTGTATTTATCCTGTATTCACCCTGTATTCACCCTGTATTCATCCTGTATTCATCCTGTATTCATCCTGTATTCACCCTGTATTCACCCTGTATTCACCCTCATCCTGTATTCATCCTGTATTCACCCTGTAATCATCCTGTATTCACCCTGTACTCAACCTCATCCTGTATTCAACCTGTATTCTTCCTGTATTCACCCTGTATTCATCCTGTATTCATCCTGTATTCACCCTGTAATCATCCTGTATTCACCCTGTATCAACCTCATCCTGTATTCAACCTGTATTCTTCCTGTATTCACCCTGTATTCATCCTGTATTCATCCTGTATTCATCCTGTATTCATCCTGTATTCACCCTGTATTCATCCTGTATTCACCCTGTATTCATCCTGTATTCACCCTGTTTTCATCCTGTATTCATCCTGTATTCATCCTATATTCACCATCATCCTGTATTCAACCTGAATTCACCATCATCCTGTATTCATCCTGTATTCATCCTGTATTCATCCTGTATTCACCCTGTATTCATCCTGTATTCACCCTGTATTCATCCTGTATTCATCCTGTAATCATCCTGTATTCACCCTGTATTCATCCTGTATTCATTCTGTATTCACCCTGTATTCATCCTGTATCAATCCTGTATTAACCCTCATCCTGTATTCATCCTGTATTCACCCTGTATTCATCCTGTATTCATCCTGTATTCACCCTGTATTCATCCTGTATTCACCCTGTATTCATCCTATATTCATCCTGTATTCACCCTGTATTCATCCTGTATTCACCCTGTATTCATCCTGTATTCACCCTCACCCTTATTCACCCTGTATTCATCCTGTATTCATCCTGTATTCCCCCTGTATTCATCCTGTATTCATCCTGTATTCATCCTGTATTCATTCACCCTCATCCTGTATTCACCCTCACCCTGTATTCATCCTGTATTCATCCTGTATTCATCCTGTATTCATCCTGTATTCACCCTGTATTCACCCTCATCCTGTATTCATCCTGTTTTCATCCTGTACTCACCCTGTATTTATCCTGTATTCACCCTGTATTCACCCTGTATTCATCCTGTATTCATCCTGTATTCACCCTGTATTCACCCTGTATTCACCCTCATCCTGTATTCATCCTGTATTCACCCTGTAATCATCCTGTATTCACCCTGTACTCAACCTCATCCTGTATTCAACCTGTATTCTTCCTGTATTCACCCTGTATTCATCCTGTATTCATCCTGTATTCACCCTGTATTCATCCTGTATTCACCCTGTATTCATCCTGTATTCACCCTGTATTCATCCTGTATTCACCCTGTTTTCATCCTGTATTCATCCTGTATTCATCCTATATTCACCATCATCCTGTATTCATCCTGTATTCATCTGGTATGCATCCTGTATTCATCCTGTATTCATCATGTATGCATCCTGTACTCATCCTGTATTCATCCTGTATTCACCCTGTATTCACCCTCATCCTGTATTCATCCTGTATTCATCCTGTATTCATCCTGTATTCATCCTGTATTCACCCTGTATTCATCCTGTATTCATCCTGTATTCATCCTGTATTCATCCTGTAATCATCCTGTATTCACCCTGTACTCAACCTCATCCTGTATTCAACCTGTATTCTTCCTGTATTCACCCTGTATTCATCCTGTATTCATCCTGTATTCATCCTGTATTCATCCTGTATTCACCCTGTATTCATCCTGTATTCATCCTGTATTCATCCTGTATTCCCCTGTTTTCATCCTGTATTCATCCTGTATTCATCCTATATTCACCATCATCCTGTATTCAACCTGTATTCACCATCATCCTGTATTCATCCTGTATTCATCTTGTATCATCCTGTATTTCACCCTGTATTCATCCTGTATTCACCCTGTATTCATCCTGTATTCATCCTGTAATCATCCTGTATTCACCCTGTATTCATCCTGTATTCATTCTGTATTCATCCTGTATTCATCCTGTATCAATCCTGTATTCACCCTCATCCTGTATTCATCCTGTATTCACCCTGTATTCATCCTGTATTCACCCTGTATTCATCCTGTATTCATCCTGTATTCACCCTGTATTCATCCTGTATTCATCCTGTATTCACCCTGTATTCATCCTGTATTCACCCTCATCCTGTATTCACCCTCACCCTTCATTCACCCTGTATTCATCCTGTATTCACCCTGTATTCCCCCTGTATTCATCCTGTATTCACCCTGTATTCATACTGTATTCACCCTCATCCTGTATCCACCCTCACCCTGTATTCATCCTGTATTCATCCTGTATTCATCCTGTATTCATCCTGTATTCACCCTTTATTCACCCTCATCCTGTATTCATCCTGTTTTCATCCTGTACTCACCCTGTATTTATCCTGTATTCACCCTGTATTCACCCTGTATTCATCCTGTATTCATCCTGTATTCACCCTGTATTCATCCTGTATTCACCCTCATCCTGTATTCATCCTGTATTCACCCTGTAATCATCCTGTATTCACCCTGTACTCAACCTCATCCTGTATTCAACCTGTATTCTTCCTGTATTCACCCTGTATTCATCCTGTATTCATCCTGTATTCACCCTGTATTCATCCTGTATTCACCCTGTATTCATCCTGTATTCACCCTGTATTCATCCTGTATTCACCCTGTTTTCATCCTGTATTCATCCTGTATTCATCCTATATTCACCATCATCCTGTATTCATCCTGTATTCATCTGGTATGCATCCTGTATTCATCCTGTATTCATCATGTATGCATCCTGTACTCATCCTGTATTCATCCTGTATTCACCCTGTATTCACCCTCATCCTGTATTCATCCTGTATTCATCCTGTATTCATCCTGTATTCACCCTGTATTCACCCTGTATTCATCCTGTATTCATCCTGTATTAATCCTGTATTCATCCTGTATTCATCCTGTGTTCACCCTATATTCATCCTGTATTCATCCTGTATTAATCCTGTATTCATCCTGTATTCATCCTATGTTCACCCTGTATTCATCCTGTATTCATCCTGTAATCATCCTGTATTCACCCTGTATTTATCCTGTATTCACCCTGTATTCATCCTGTATTCATCCTGTATTCACCCTGTATTCATCCTGTATTCACCCTGTATTCATCCTGTATTCATTCTGTATTCAACCTGTATTCACCATCATCCTATATTCATCCTGTATTCATCTGTTATGCATCCTGTATTCATCCTGTATTCATCCTGTATTCATCCTGTATTTATCCTGTATTCACCCTGTATTCATCCTGTATTCATCCTGTATTCACCCTGTATTCACCCTCATCCTGTATTCATCCTGTTTTCATCCTGTACTCACCCTGTATTTATCCTGTATTCACCCTGTATTCACCCTGTATTCATCCTGTATTCATCCTGTATTCATCCTGTATTCACCCTGTATTCACCCTCATCCTGTATTCATCCTGTATTCACCCTGTAATCATCCTGTATTCACCCTGTACTCCCTGTATTCATCCTGTATTCATCCTGTATTCATCCTGTATTCACCCTGTATTCATCCTGTATTCATCCTGTATTCACCCTGTATTCATCCTGTATTCACCCTGTATTCATCCTGTATTCACCCTGTATTCATCCTGTATTCACCCTGTTTTCATCCTGTATTCATCCTGTATTCATCCTATATTCACCATCATCCTGTATTCATTCACCATCATCCTGTATTCATCCTGTATTCATCTGGTTCATCCTGTATTCATCCTGTATTCATCATGTATGCATCCTGTATTCATCCTGTATTCATCCTGTATTCATCCTGTATTCACCCTCATCCTGTATTCATCCTGTATTCATCCTGTATTCATCCTGTATTCATCCTGTATTCATCCTGTATTCATCCTGTATTCATCCTGTATTCATCCTGTATTCATCCTGTATTCATCCTGTATTCATCCTGTATTCATCCTGTATTCATCCTGTATTCATCCTGTATTCATCCTATGTTCACCCTGTATTCATCCTGTATTCATCCTGTATTCATCCTGTATTCATCCTGTATTCATCCTGTATTCATCCTGTATTTCCATTCTGTATTCATCCTGTATTCATCCTGTATTCATCCTGTATTCATCCTGTATTCATCCTGTATTCCTGTATTCACCATCATCCTATATTCATCCTGTATTCATCCTGTATTCATCCTGTATTCACCCTGTATTCATCCTGTATTCATCCTGTATTCATCCTGTATTTATCCTGTATTCACCCTGTATTCATCCTGTATTCATCCTGTATTCATCCTGTATTCATCCTGTATTCTTCCTGTATTCACCCTGTATTCATCCTGTATTCATCCTGTATTCACCCTGTATCATCCTGTATTCATCCTGTATCAACCTGTATTCATCCTGTATTCAACCTGTATTCTTCCTGTATTCATCCTGTATTCATCCTGTATTCATCCTGTATTCATCCTGTATTCATCCTGTATTCATCCTGTATTCATCCTGTATTCACCCTGTATTCATCCTGTATTCATCCTGTTTTCATCCTGTATTCATCCTGTATTCATCCTATATTCACCATCATCCTGTATTCAACCTGTATTCACCATCATCCTGTATTCATCCTGTATTCATCTGGTATTCATCCTGTATTCATCCTGTATTTATCCTGTATTCACCCTGTATTCATCCTGTATTCATCCTATATTCATCCTGTATTCATCCTGTATTCATCCTGTATTTATCCTGTATTCACCCTGTATTCATCCTGTATTCATCCTGTATTCATCCTCTATTCATCCTGTATTCATCCTGTATTCATCCTGTATTCATCCTGTATTCACCCTGTATTCATCCTGTATTCATCCTGTATTCACCCTGTATTCATCCTGTATTCATCCTGTATTCACCCTGTATTCATCCTGTATTCACCTTGTATTCATCCTGTATTCACCCTCCTGTCATTCATCCTGTATTCATCCTGTATTCACCCTGTATTCCCCTGTATTCATCCTGTATTCACCCTGTATTCATCCTGTATTCATCCCCTCATCCTGTATCCATCACCCTGTATTCATCCTGTATTCATCCTGTATTCATCCTGTATTCATCCTGTATTCACCCTGTATTTCATCCTGTATTCATCCTGTTTTCATCCTGTACTCACCCTGTATTTATCCTGTATTCACCCTGTATTCACCCTGTATTCATCCTGTATTCATCCTGTATTCATCCTGTATTCACCCTGTATTCACCCTCATCCTGTATTCATCCTGTATTCACCCTGTAATCATCCTGTATTCACCCTGTACTCAACCTCATCCTGTATTCAACCTGTATTCATCCTGTATTCACCCTGTATTCATCCTGTATTCATCCTGTATTCATCCTGTATTCATCCTGTATTCATCCTTTATTCACCCTATATTCATCCTGTATTCATCCTGTATTCACCCTGTATTCACCCTGTATTCATCCTGTATTCATCCTGTATTCATCCTGTATTCATCCTGTATTCATCCTGTATTCATCCTGTATTCACCCTGTATTCATCCTGTATTCAACCTGTATTCATCCTGTATTCATCCTGTATTCATCCTATATTCACCATCATCCTGTATTCATCCTGTATTCATCTGGTATGCATCCTGTATTCATCCTGTATTCATCATGTATGCATCCTGTACTCATCCTGTATTCATCCTGTATTCACCCTGTATTCACCCTCATCCTGTATTCATCCTGTATTCATCCTGTATTCACCCTGTATTCACCCTGTATTCATCCTGTATTCATCCTGTATTAATCCTGTATTCATCCTGTATTCATCCTGTGTTCACCCTATATTCATCCTGTATTCATCCTGTATTAATCCTGTATTCATCCTGTATTCATCCTATGTTCACCCTGTATTCATCCTGTATTCATCCTGTAATCATCCTGTATTCACCCTGTATTTATCCTGTATTCACCCTGTATTCATCCTCTATTCATCCTGTATTCATCCTGTATTCACCCTGTATTCATCCTGTATTCACCCTGTATTCATCCTGTATTCATCCTGTATTCAACCTGTATTCACCATCATCCTATATTCATCCTGTATTCATCTGTTATGCATCCTGTATTCATCCTGTATTCATCCTGTATTCATCCTGTATTCACCCTGTATTCGTCATCCTCATCCTGTATTCATCCTGTATTCATCCTGTATTCACCCTGTATTTATCCTGTATTCACCCTGTATTCATCCTGTATTCATCCTGTATTCACATCCTGTATTCACCCTCATCCTGTATTCATCCTGTATTCATCCTGTATTCATCCTGTATTCATCCTGTATTTCATCCTGTATTCATCCTGTATTCATCCTGTATTCATCCTGTATTCATCCTGTATTCATCCTGTATTCATCCTGTATTCATCCTGTATTCATCCTGTATTCATCCTGTATTCACATCCTGTATTCATCCTGTATTCATCCTGTTTTCATCCTGTATTCATCCTGTATTCATCCTATATTCATCATCATCCTGTATTCATCCTGTATTCATCCTGTATTCATCCTGTATTCATCTGGTATTCATCCTGTATTCATCCTGTATTCATCCTGTATTCATCCTGTATTCATCCTGTATTCATCCTGTATTCACCCTGTATTCATCCTGTATTCATCCTGTATTCATCCTGTATTCATCCTGTATTCATCCTGTATTTATCCTGTATTCACCCTGTATTCATCCTGTATTCATCCTATATTCATCCTGTATTCATCCTGTATTCATCCTGTATTTATCCTGTATTCACCCTGTATTCATCCTATATTCATCCTGTATTCACCCTCTATTCATCCTGTATTCATCCTGTATTCACCCTGTATTCATCCTGTATTCACCTTGTATTCATCCTGTATTCATCCTGTATTCAACCTGTATTCACCATCATCCTATATTCATCCTGTATTCATCGGGTATGCATCCTGTATTCACCCTGTATTCATCCTGTATTCATCCTGTATTCATCCTGTATTTATCCTGTATTCACCCTGTATTCACCCTGTATTCATCCTGTATTCATCCTGTATTGACCCTGTATTTATCCTGTATTCACCCTGTATTCATCCTGTACTCATCCTGTATTCATCCTGTATTCACCCTGTATTCATCCTGTATTCATCCTCATCCTGTATTCACCCTGTATTCATCCTGTACTCATCCTGTATTCATCCTGTATTCACCCTGTATTCATCCTGTATTCATCCTCATCCTGTATTCACCCTGTATTCATCCTGTATTCAACCTGTATTCATCCTGTACTCATCCTGTATTCATCCTGTATTCATCCTCATCCTGTATTCACCCTGTATTCATCCTGTATTCACCCTGTATTCATCGTGTATTCATCCTGTATTCATCCTGTATTCACCCTGTATTCACCCTCATCCTGTATTCATCCTGTATTCACCCTGTAATCATCCTGTATTCACCCTGTACTCAACCTCATCCTGTATTCAACCTGTATTCATCCTGTATTCACCCTGTATTTATCCTGTATTCACCCTGTATTCATCCTGTATTCATCCTGTATTCACCCTGTATTCATCCTGTATTCATCCTGTATTCATCCTGTATTCACCCTGTATTCACCCTGTATTCATCCTGTATTCATCCTGTATTTATCATGTATTCACACTGTATTCACCCTGTATTCATCCTGTATTCATCCTCAATTAATCCTGTATTCATCCTTTATTCACCCTATATTCATCCTGTATTCATCCTGTATTCACCCTGTATTCACCCTGTATTCATCCTATATTCATCCTGTATTCATCCGCAATTAATCCTGTATTCATCCTCATCCTGTATTCACCCTATATTCATCCTGCATTCATCCTGTATTCATCCTGTATTCATCCTGTATTTATCCTGTATTCACCCTGTATTCATCCTGTATTCATCCTATATTCATCCTGTATTCATCCTGTATTCATCCTGTATTTATCCTGTATTCACCCTGTATTCATCCTATATTCATCCTGTATTCACCCTCTATTCATCCTGTATTCATCCTGTATTCAACCTGTATTCACCCATTCATCCTGTATTCATCCTGTATTCATCGGGTATGCATCCTGTATTCACCCTGTATTCATCCTGTATTCATCCTGTATTCATCCTCATCCTGTATTCATCCTGTATTCACCCTGTATTCATCCTGTATTCATCCTGTATTCATCCTGTATTCATCCTGTATTCATCCTGTATTCACCCTATTATTCATCCTGTATTCATCCTGTATTCATCCTGTATTCATCCTGTATTCACCCTGTATTCATCCTGTATTCATCCTGTATTGACCCTGTATTTATCCTGTATTCACCCTGTATTCATCCTGTACTCATCCTGTATTCATCCTGTATTCATTCCCTGTATTCATCCTGTATTCATCCTCATCCTGTATTCTCATTCATCCTGTATTCCTGTATTCATCCTGTATTCATCCTGTATTCATCCTGTATTCATCCTGTATTCATCCTGTATTCATCCTCATCCTGTATTCATCCTGTATTCATCCTGTATTCATCCTGTATTCATCCTGTATTCATCCTGTATTCATCCTGTATTCATCCTCATCCTGTATTCACCCTGTATTCATCCTGTATTCACCCTGTATTCATCGTGTATTCATCCTGTATTCATCCTGTATTCACCCTGTATTCACCCTCATCCTGTATTCATCCTGTATTCACCCTGTAATCATCCTGTATTCACCCTGTACTCAACCTCATCCTGTATTCAACCTGTATTCATCCTGTATTCACCCTGTATTTATCCTGTATTCACCCTGTATTCATCCTGTATTCACCCTGTATTCATCCTGTATTCACCCTGTATTCACCCTGTATTCATCCTGTATTCATCCTGTATTTATCCTGTATTCACCCTGTATTCACCCTGTATTCATCCTGTATTCATCCTCAATTAATCCTGTATTCATCCTTTATTCACCCTATATTCATCCTGTATTCATCCTGTATTCACCCTGTATTCACCCTGTATTCATCCTATATTCATCCTGTATTCATCCGCAATTAATCCTGTATTCATCCTCATCCTGTATTCACCCTATATTCATCCTGCATTCATCCTGTATTCATCCTGTATTCATCCTGTATTTATCCTGTATTCACCCTGTATTCATCCTGTATTCATCCTCAATTAATCCTGTATTCATCCGGTATTCACCCTATATTCATCCTGTATTCATCCCGTATTCACCCTGTATTCATCCTGTATTCATCCTGTATTTATCCTGTATTCACCCTGTATTCACCCTGTATTCATCTTGTATTCATCCTGTATTCATCCTGTATTCACCCTGTATTCATCCTGTACTCATCCTGTATTGACCCTGTATTTATCCTGTATTCACCCTGTATTCTTCCTGTACTCATCCTGTATTCATCCTGTATTCACCCTGTATTCATCCTGTATTCATCCTCATCCTGTATTCGCCCTGTAGTCATCCTGTATTCATCCTGTATTCATCCTGTATTCACCCTGTATTCAGCCTGTATTCATCCTGAATTCACCCTATATTCATCCTGTATTCATCCTGTATTCACCCTGTATTCATCCTGTATTCACCCTGTATTCATCCTGTATTCACCCTGTATTCATCCTGTATTCATCCTGTATTCACCCTGTATTCATCCTGTATTCATCCTGTATTTTTCCTGTATTCACCCTGTATTCATCCTGTATTCACCCTGTATTCACCCTCATCCTGTATTCATCCTGTATTCACCCTGTAATCATCCTGTATTCACCCTGTATTCACCTTGTATTCATCCTGTATTCATCCTGTATTCATCCTGTATTCATCCTGTATTCACCCTGTATTCATCCTGTATTCATCCTCATCCTGTATTCACCCTGTATTCATCCTGTATTCATCCTGTATTCATCCTGTATTCATCCTGTATTCATCCTGTATTCATCCTGTATTCATCCTGTATTCATCCTGTATTCATCCTGTATTCATCCTGTATTCATCCTGTATTCACCCTGTATTCACCCTGTATTCATCCTGTATTCATCCTGTATTTATCCTGTATTCACCCTGTATTCACCCTGTATTCATCCTGTATTCATCCTCAATTAATCCTGTATTCATCCTTTATTCACCCTGTATTCATCCTGTATTCACCCTGTATTCATCCTGTATTCACCCTCATCCTGTATTCATCCTGTATTCACCCTGTATTCATCCTGTATTCATCCTGTATTCATCCTGTATTCATCCTGTATTCATCCTGTATTCATCCTGTATTTATCCTGTATTCACCCTGTATTCACCCTGTATTCATCTTGTATTCATCCTGTATTCATCCTGTATTCATTCTGTATTCACCCTGTATTCACCCTCACCCTGTATTCATCCTGTATTCACCCTGTATTCATCCTGTATTCATCCTGTATTCACCCTCATCCTGTATTCACCCTCACCCTTCATTCACCCTGTATTCACCCTGTATTCATCCTGTATTCATCCTCATCCTGTATTCGCCCTGTAGTCATCCTGTATTCATCCTGTATTGACCCTGTATTCATACTGTATTCACCCTCATCCTGTATTCACCCTCACCCTGTATTCATCCTGTATTCATCCTGTATTCATCCTGTATTTATCTTGTATTCCTGTATTCATCCTGTATTCACCCTGTATTCATCCTGTATTCACCCTGTATTCCCCTGTATTCATCCTGTATTCATCCTGTATTCCCTGTATTCATCCTGTATTCATCCTGTATTCACCCTGTATTCCTGTATTCATCCTGTTTTCATCCTGTATCACCCTGTATTTATCTGTATTCATCCTGTATTCATCCTGTATTTTCATCCTGTATTCATCCTGTATTTTCCTGTATTCATCCTGTATTCATCCTGTATTCATCCTGTATTCATCCTGTATTCATCCTGTATTCATCCTGTATTCACCCTGTAATCATCCTGTATTCACCCTGTATTCACCTTGTATTCATCCTGTATTCATCCTGTGTTCATCCTGTATTCATCCTGTATTCATCCTGTATTCATCCTGTATTCACCCTGGATTCATCCTGTATTCATCCTGTATTCATCCTATATTCATCCTGTATTCACTCTATATTCATCCTGTATTCATCCTGTATTCACCCTGGATTCATCCTGTATTCATCCTCAATTCATCTCTATATTCATCCTGTATTCATCTCTATATTCATCCTGTATTCATCCTGTATTCATCCTGTATTCACCCTGTATTCATCCTGTATTCATCCTGTATTCATCCTGTATTTATCCTGTATTCACTGTATTCACCCTGTATTCATCCTGTATTCATCCTCATTAATCCTGTATTCATCCTTTATTCACCCTAGATTCAACCTGTATTCATCCTGTATTCATCCTGTATTCACCCTGTATTCATCCTGTATTCATCCTCATCCTGTATTCACCCTATATTCATCCTGTATTCATCCTGTATTCATCCTCAATTAATCCTGTATTCATCCGGTATTCACCCTATATTCATCCTGTATTCATCCTGTATTCATCCTGTATTCACCCTGTATTCATCCTGTACTCATCCTGTATTGACCCTGTATTTATCCTGTATTCACCCTGTATTCATCCTGTACTCATCCTGTATTCATCCTGTATTCACCCTGTATTCATCCTGTATTCATCCTCATCCTGTATTCTCCCTGTATTCATCCTGTATTCACCCTGTATTCACCCTCATCCTGCATTCATCCTGAATTCACCCTATATTCATCCTGTATTCATCCTGTATTCACCCTGTATTCACCATGTATTCATCCTGTATTCATCCTGTATTCATCCTGTATTCATCCTGTATTCATCCTGTATTCATCCTGTATTATCCTGTATTCACCCTGTATTCATCCTGTATTCATCCTGTATTTATCCTGGATCCACCCTGTATTCACCCTGTATTCATCCTGTATTCATCCTGTAATCATCCTGTATTCACCCTGTATTCATCCTGTATTCATTCTGTATTCACCCTGTATTCATCCTGTAATCATCCTGTATTCACCCTGTATTCATCCTGTATTCATTCTGTATTCACCCTGTATTCACCCTCACCCTGTATTCATCCTGTATTCACCCTGTATTCATCCTGTATTCATCCTGTATTCATCCTGTATTCACCCTGTATTCACCCTCATCCTGTATTCATCCTGTATTCATCCTGTATTCACCCTGTATTCATCCTGTATTCATCCTGTATTCATCCTGTATTCCCCTGTATTCATCCTGTATTCATACTGTATTCACCCTCATCCTGTATTCACCCTCACCCTGTATTCATCCTGTATTCATCCTGTATTCATCCTGTATTTATCCTGTATTCACCCTGTATTCATCCTGTATTCACCCTGTATTCATCCTGTATTCATCCTGTATTCATCCTGTATTGACCCTGTATTCATCCTGTATTCATCCTCAATTCATCCTATATTCATCCTGTATTCATCCTGTATTCGTCCTGTATTCATCCTGTATTCACCCTGTATTCACCCTGTATTCATCCTGTATTCATCCTGTATTCATTCTGTATTCATCCTGTATTCATCCTGTATTCATTCCTGTATTCATCCTCATTAATCCTGTATTCATCCTGTATTCACCCTGTATTCATCCTGTATTCATCCTCATCCTGTATTCACCCTATATTCATCCTGTATTCATCCTGTATTCATCCTGTATTCATCCTGTATTCATCCTGTATTCAATCCTGTATTCATCCTGTATTCATCCTGTATTTATCCTGTATTCACTGTATTCCTGTATTCATCCTGTATTCATCCTGTATTCATCCTGTATTCATCCTGTATTCACCCTGTATTCATCCTGTATTCATCCTGTATTTATCATGTATTCACCTGTATTCATCCTGTATTCATCCTGTATTCATCCTCAATTTAATCCTGTATTCATCCTGTATTCAACCTATATTCATCCTGTATTCATCCTGTATTCATCCTGTATTCATCCTGTATTCATCCTATATTCATCCTGTATTCATCCTGTATTCATCCTGTATTCATCCTCATCCTGTATTCATCCTGTATTCATCCTGTATTCATCCTGTATTCATCCTGTATTCATCCTGTATTATATCCTGTATTCACCCTGTATTCATCCTGTATTCATCCTCAATTCATCCTGTATTCATCCTGTATTCATCCTATATTCATCCTGTATTCATCCTGTATTCACCCTGTATTCATCCTGTATTCATCCTGTATTCATCCTGTATTCATCCTGTATTCATCCTGTATTCATCTTGTATTCATCCTGTATTCATCCTGTATTCATCCTGTATTCATCCTGTATTCATCCTGTACTCATCCTGTATTGACCCTGTATTTATCCTGTATTCACCCTGTATTCTTCCTGTATTCATCCTGTATTCATCCTGTATTCACCCTGTATTCATCCTGTATTCATCCTCATCCTATTATTCGTATTCATCCTGTAGTCATCCTGTATTCATCCTGTATTCATCCTGTATTCACCCTGTATTCAGCCTGTATTCATCCTGAATTCACCCTATATTCATCCTGTATTCATCCTGTATTCATCCTGTATTCATCCTGTATTCATCCTGTATTCATCCTGTATTCACCCTGTATTATCCTGTATTCATCCTGTATTCACCCTGTATTCATCCTGTATTCATCCTGTATTTTTCCTGTATTCACCCTGTATTCATCCTGTATTCCTGTATTCATCCTGTATTCATCCTGTATTCATCCTGTATTCATCCTGTATTCACCCTGTATTCATCCTGTATTCATCCTGTATTCATCCTGTATTCATCCTGTATTCATCCTGTATTCATCCTGTATTCATCCTGTATTCATCCTGTATTCGTCCTGTATTCATCCTGTATTCACCCTGTATTCATCATCCTGTATTCATCCTGTATTCATCCTGTATTCATCCTGTATTCATCCCCTGTATTCATCCTGTATTCATCCTGTATTCATCCTGTATTCATCCTGTATTCATCCTGTATTCATCCTGTATTCATCCTGTATTCACCCTGTATTCATCCTGTATTCATCCTGTATTCATCCTGTATTTATCCTGTATTCACCCTGTATTCACCCTGTATTCATCCTGTATTCTTCCTGTACTCATCCTGTATTCATCCTGTATTCACCCTGTATTCATCCTGTATTCATCCTGTATTCGCCCTGTATTCATCCTGTATTCACCCTCATCCTGCATTCACCCTGTATTCACCCTGTATTCATCCTGTATTCATCCTCATCCTGTATTCGCCCTGTAGTCATCCTGTATTCATCCTGTATTCATCCTGTATTCACCCTGTATTCAGCCTGTATTCATCCTGAATTCACCCTATATTCATCCTGTATTCATCCTGTATTCACCCTGTATTCATCCTGTATTCACCCTGTATTCATCCTGTATTCACCCTGTATTCATCCTGTATTCATCCTGTATTCACCCTGTATTCATCCTGTATTCATCCTGTATTTTCCTGTATTCACCCTGTATTCATCCTGTATTCACCCTGTATTCATCCCCTCATCCTGTATTCATCCTGTATTCACCCTGTAATCATCCTGTATTCACCCTGTATTCACCTTGTATTCATCCTGTATTCATCCTGTATTCATCCTGTATTCATCCTGTATTCGCCCCTGTATTCATCCTGTATTCATCCTCATCCTGTATTCATTCATCCTGTATTCATCCTGTATTCATCCTGTATTCATCCTGTATTCATCCTGTATTCATCCTGTATTCATCCTGTATTCATCCTGTATTCATCCTGTATTCATCCTGTATTCATCCTGTATTCACCCTGTATTCTGTATTCATCCTGTATTCATCCTGTATTCATCCTGTATTCATCCTGTATTCCTGTATTCACCCTGTATTCATCCTGTATTCATCCTGTATTCATCCTGTATTCATCCTTTATTCACCCTGTATTCATCCTGTATTCACCCTGTATTCATCCTGTATTCATCCTGTATTCACCCTGTATTCATCCTGTATTCATCCTGTATTCACCCTGTATTCATCCTGTATTCATCCTGTATTCACCCTGTATTCATCCTGTATTCATCCTGTATTCATCCTGTATTCACCCTGTATTCATCCTGTATTCATCCTGTAATCATCCTGTATTCACCCTGTATTCATCCTGTATTCATTCTGTATTCACCCTGTATTCACCCTCACCCTGTATTCATCCTGTATTCACCCTGTATTCATCCTGTATTCATCCTGTATTCACCCTCATCCTGTATTCACCCTCACCCTTCATTCACCCTGTATTCACCCTGTATTCATCCTGTATTCATCCTGTATTCACCCTGTATTCACCCTGTATTCATCCTGTATTCATCCTGTATTGACCCTGTATTCATACTGTATTCACCCTCATCCTGTATTCACCCTCACCCTGTATTCATCCTGTATTCATCCTGTATTCATCCTGTATTTATCTTGTATTCACCCTGTATTCATCCTGTATTCACCCTGTATTCCCCCTGTATTCATCCTGTATTCATCCTGTATTGACCCTGTATTCATACTGTATTCACCCTCATCCTGTATTCACCCTCATCCTGTATTCATCCTGTTTTCATCCTGTACTCACCCTGTATTTATCTTGTATTCACCCTGTATTCATCCTGTATTCATCCTGTATTCATCCTGTATTCATCCTGTATTCATCCTGTATTCACCCTGTATTCATCCTGTATTCATCCTGTATTTTTCCTGTATTCATCCTGTATTCATCCTGTATTCACCCTGTATTCACCCTCATCCTGTATTCATCCTGTATTCACACTGTAATCATCCTGTATTCACCCTGTATTCACCTTGTATTCATCCTGTATTCATCCTGTGTTCATCCTGTATTCATCCTGTATTCATCCTGTATTCATCCTGTATTCATCCTGGATTCATCCTGTATTCACCATGTATTCATCCTGTATTCATCCTGTATTCACTCTATATTCATCCTGTATTCATCCTGTATTCACCCTGGATTCATCCTGTATTCATCCTCAATTCATCCTATATTCATCCTGTATTCACTCTATATTCATCCTGTATTCATCCTGTATTCACCCTGTATTCACCCTGTATTCATCCTGTATTCATCCTGTATTTATCCTGTATTCACACTGTATTCACCCTGTATTCATCCTGTATTCATCCTCAATTAATCCTGTATTCATCCTTTATTCACCCTAGATTCAACCTGTATTCATCCTGTATTCATCCTGTATTCACCCTGTATTCATCCTGTATTCATCCTCATCCTGTATTCACCCTATATTCATCCTGTATTCATCCTGTATTCATCCTCAATTAATCCTGTATTCATCCGGTATTCACCCTATATTCATCCTGTATTCATCCTGTATTCACCCTGTATTCATCCTGTATTCATCCTGTATTCATCCTGTATTCACCCTGTATTCATCCTGTATTCATCCTGTATTGACCCTGTATTTATCCTGTATTCACCCTGTATTCATCCTGTACTCATCCTGTATTCATCCTGTATTCACCCTGTATTCATCCTGTATTCATCCTCATCCTGTATTCTCCCTGTATTCATCCTGTATTCACCCTGTATTCACCCTCATCCTGCATTCATCCTGAATTCACCCTATATTCATCCTGTATTCATCCTGTATTCACCCTGTATTCACCATGTATTCATCCTGTATTCATCCTGTATTCACCCTGTATTCATCCTGTATTCATCCTGTATTTATCCTGGATCCACCCTGTATTCACCCTGTATTCATCCTGTATCAATCCTGTATTCACCCTGTATTCATCCTGTATTCACCCTGTATTCACCATGTATTCATCCTGTATCAATCCTGTATTCACCCTGTATTCATCCTGTATTCACCCTGTATTCATCCTGTATTCATCCTGTAATCATCCTGTATTCACCCTGTATTCATCCTGTATTCATTCTGTATTCACCCTGTATTCACCCTCACCCTGTATTCATCCTGTATTCACCCTGTATTCATCCTGTATTCATCCTGTATTCACCCTATATTCATCCTGTATTCACCCTCATCCTGTATTCACCCTCACCCTTCATTCACCCTGTATTCACCCTGTATTCATCCTGTATTCATCCTGTATTCACCCTGTATTCCCCCTGTATTCATCCTGTATTCATACTGTATTCACCCTCATCCTGTATTCACCCTCACCCTGTATTCATCCTGTATTCATCCTGTATTCATCCTGTATTTATCTTGTATTCACCCTGTATTCATCCTGTATTCACCCTGTATTCCCTCTGTATTCATCCTGTATTCATCCTGTATTGACCCTGTATTCATCCTGTATTCATCCTCAATTCATCCTATATTCATCCTGTATTCACTCTATATTCGTCCTGTATTCATCCTGTATTCACCCTGTATTCACCCTGTATTCATCCTGTATTCATCCTGTATTTATTCTGTATTCACACTGTATTCACCCTGTATTCATCCTGTATTCATCCTCAATTAATCCTGTATTCATCCTGTATTCACCCTGTATTCATCCTGTATTCATCCTCATCCTGTATTCACCCTATATTCATCCTGTATTCATCCTGTATTCATCCTCAATTAATCCTGTATTCATCCGGTATTCACCCTATATTCATCCTGTATTCATCCTGTATTCACCCTGTATTCATCCTGTATTCATCCTGTATTTATCCTGTATTCACCCTGTATTCACCCTGTATTCATCCTGTATTCATCCTGTATTCATCCTGTATTCACCCTGTATTCATCCTGTACTCATCCTGTATTGACCCTGTATTTATCCTGTATTCACCCTGTATTCATCCTGTACTCATCCTGTATTCATCCTGTATTCACCCTGTATTCATCCTGTATTCATCCTCATCCTGTATTCGCCCTGTATTCATCCTGTATTCACCCTGTATTCATCCTGTATTCATCCTGTATTCACCCTGTATTCATCCTTTATTCATCCTGTATTTATCCTGGATCCACCCTGTATTCACCCTGTATTCACCCTGTATTCATCCTGCATTCATCCTGTATTCACCCTGTATTCACCCTGTATTCATCCTGTATTCATCCTGTAATCATCCTGTATTCACCCTGTATTCATCCTGTATTCATTCTGTATTCACCCTGTATTCACCCTCACCCTGTATTCATCCTGTATTCACCCTGTATTCATCCTGTATTCATCCTGTATTCACCCTGTATTCATCCTGTATTCACCCTCATCCTGTATTCACCCTCACCCTTCATTCACCCTGTATTCACCCTGTATTCATCCTGTATTCATCCTGTATTCATCCTGTATTCATCCTGTATTTATCTTGTATTCACCCTGTATTCATCCTGTATTCACCCTGTATTCCCCCTGTATTCATCCTGTATTCATCCTGTATCTTCCCTGTATTCATACTGTATTCACCCTCATCCTGTATTCATCCTGTTTTCATCCTGTACTCACCCTGTATTTATCTTGTATTCACCCTGTATTCATCCTGCATTCATCCTGTATTCATCCTGTATTCACCCTGTATTCACCCTCATCCTGTATTTATCCTGTATTCACCCTGTATTCATCCTGTATTCATCCTGTATTTTTCCTGTATTCATCCTGTATTCATCCTGTATTCACCCTGTATTCACCCTCATCCTGTATTCATCCTGTATTCACCCTGTAATCATCCTGTATTCACCCTGTATTCACCTTGTATTCATCCTGTATTCATCCTGTATTCATCCTGTATTCATCCTGTTTTCATCCTCATCCTGTATTCACCCTGTATTCATCCTGTATTCATCCTGTATTCAGCCTGTATTCATCCTGTATTCATCCTGTATTCATCCTGTATTCATCCTGTATTTATCCTGTATTCACCCTGTATTCATCCTGTATTCACCCTGTATTCACCCTGTATTCATCCTATATTCATCCTGTATTCACTCTATATTCATCCTGTATTCATCCTGTATTCACCCTGTATTCACCCTGTATTCATCCTATATTCATCCTGTTTTCATCCTGTATTCATCCTGTATTTATCCTGTATTCACACTGTATTCACCCTGTATTCATCCTGTATTCATCCTCAATTAATCCTGTATTCATCCTTTATTCACCCTATATTCAACCTGTATTCATCCTGTATTCATCCTGTATTCACCCTGTATTCATCCTGTATTCATCCTCATCCTGTATTCACCCTATATTCATCCCTGTATTCATCCTGTATTCATCCTCAATTAATCCTGTATTCATCCGGTATTCACCCTATATTCATCCTGTATTCATCCTGTATTCACCCTGTATTCGTCCTGTATTCATCCTGTATTTATCCTGTATTCACCCTGTATTCACCCTGTATTCATCCTGTACTCATCCTGTATTCATCCTGTATTCACCCTGTATTCATCCTGTATTCATCCTCATCCTGTATTCGCCCTGTATTCATCCTGTATTCATCCTGAATTCACCCTATATTCATCCTGTATTCATCCTGTATTCACCCTGTATTCACCATGTATTCATCCTGTATTCATCCTGTATTCATCCTGTATTCACCCTGTATTCACCCTGTATTCACCCTGTATTCATCCTGTATTCACGCTGTATTCATCCTGTATTCATTCTGTATTCACCCTGTATTTATCCTGTATTCACCCTGTATTCATCCTGTATTCACCCTGTATTCACCCTGTATTCATCCTGTATTCACCCTGTATTTATCCTGTATTCACCCTGTATTCATCCTGTATTCATCCTGTATTTATCCTGTATTCACCCTGTATTCATCCTCATCCTGTATTCATCCTATATTCATCCTGTATTCATCCTGTATTCATCCTCAATTAATCCTGTATTCATCCGGTATTCATCCTATATTCATCCTGTATTCATCCTGTATTCACCCTGTATTCATCCTGTATTCATCCTGTATTTATCCTGTATTCACCCTGTATTCACCCTGTATTCATCCTGTACTCATCCTGTATTCATCCTGTATTCACCCTGTATTCATCCTGTATTCATCCTCATCCTGTATTCGCCCTGTATTCATCCTGTATTCATCCTGAATTCACCCTATATTCATCCTGTATTCATCCTGTATTCACCCTGTATTCATCCTGTATTCATCCTGTATTCATCCTGTATTCACCCTGTATTCACCCTGTATTCACCCTGTATTCATCCTGTATTCACCTGTATTCATCCTGTATTCATTCTGTATTCATCCTGTATTTATCCTGTATTCACCCTGTATTCATCCTGTATTCACCCTGTATTCATTCATCCTGTATTCATCCTGTATTCACCCTGTATTTATCCTGTATTCACCCTGTATTCATCCTGTATTCATCCTGTATTTATCCTGTATTCATCCTGTATTCATCCTGTATTCATCCTGTATTCACCCTGTATTCATCCTGTATTCACCCTGTATTCACCCTCATCCTGTATTCACCCTGTATTCATCCTGTATTTATCCTGTATTCATCCTGTATTCATCCTGTATTCATCCTGTATTCACCCTGTATTCATCCTGTATTCACCCTGTATTCACCCTCATCCTGTATTCACCCTGTATTCACCCTGTATTCATCCTGTATTCATCCTGTATTCATCCTGTATTGACCCTCATCCTGTATTCATCCTGTATTCATCCTGTATTCACCCTGTATTCATCCTGTATTCACCCTGTATTCACCCTCATCCTGATTTTACCCTGTATTCATCCTGTATTCAACCTGTATTCACCCTGTATTCATCCTGTATTCATTCTGTATTCATCCTGTATTCATCCCGTATTCACCCTCATCCTGTATTCACTCTGTATTCATCCTGTATTCATCCTGTATTCACCCTCATCCTGTTTTCATCCTGTATTCACCCTGTATTCATCCTCTAGTCATCCTGTATTCACCCTCATCCTGTATTCACCCTCATCCTGTATTCACCCTGTATTCATCCTGTATTCATCCTGTATTCATCCTGTATTCACCCTCATCCTGTATTCACCCTGTATTCACCCTGTATTCACCCTGTATTCATCCTGTATTCATCCTGTATTCATCCTGTATTCACCCTCATCCTGTATTCACCCTGTATTCACCCTGTATTCATCCTGTATTCATCCTGTATTCATCCTGTATTGACCCTCATCCTGTATTCATCCTGTATTTATCCTGTTTTCATCCTGTATTCATCCTGTATTCATCCTGTATTCATCCTGTTTCATCCTGTATTCATCCTGTATTCACCCTGTATTCATCCTGTATTCATCCTCATCCTGTATTCACCCTGTATTCATCCTGTATTCACCCTGTATTTATCCTGTATTCATCCTGTATTCATCCTGTATTCACCCTGTATTCATCCTGTGTTCATCCTCATTCTGTATTCACCCTGTATTCATCCTGTATTCACCCTGTATTCATCCTCATCCTGTATTCACCCTGTATTCATCCTGTATTCACCCTGTATTTATCCTGTATTCATCCTGTATTCATCCTGTATTCACCCTGTATTCATCCTGTGTTCATCCTGTATTCATCCTTTATTCATCCTGTATTCATCCTGTATTCATCCTCACCCTGTATTCATCCTGTATTCACCCTGTATTCACCCTCATCCTGTATTCATCCTGTATTCACCCTCACCCTGTATTCAACCTGTATTCATCCTGTATTCATCCTGTATTCATCCTGTATTCATCCTGTATTCACCCTGTATTCACCCTGTGTTCATCCTGTATTCATCCTTTATTCATCCTGTATTCATCCTGTATTCACAACCCTCCTCTTGTTTGGAGACGGCCATTCACACACTCACAAAGACAACTCATCTCTGACAGTTTATGTCAACGTAAACAGGAGGTAACACTAGGCATCTCAACAGCTTCTGGCAGACAGAACAGGAGGTAACACTAGGCATCTCAACAGCTTCTGGCAGACAGACCAGGAGGTAACACTAGGCATCTCAACAGCTTCTGGCAGACAGACCAGGAGGTAACACTAGGCATCTCAACAGCTTCTGGCAGACAGACCAGGAGGTAACACTAGGCATCTCAACAGCTTCTGGCAGACAGACCAGGAGGTAACACTAGGCATCTCAACAGCTTCTGGCAGCCAGACCAGGAGGTAACACTAGGATCACCACTGCGGTGGATCCAATGGTGGTTAATAAGATATGAGGAGGTGAGAAGAGAGAAAGGCTTATCCTAGCCCCAGTCTCTACATGTTGAAACACAATGACTACCATTGTGACTACCAGCAGTCATCTCTCTCTCTGTCACTCCCCAGGCTCTACATGTTGAAACACAATGACTACCAGGGGCCTTAATGCAGTCATCTCTCTCTCTGTCCCTCCCCAGGCTCTAGATGTTGAAACACAATGACTACCAGGGGCCTTAATGCAGTCATCTCTCTCTCTGTCCCTCCCCAGGCTCTAGATGTTGAAACACAATGACTACCAGGGGCCTTAAAGCAGTCATCTCTCTCTCTGTCCCTCCCCAGGCTCTAGATGTTGAAACACAATGACTACCAGGGGCCTTAATGCAGTCATCTCTCTCTCTGTCCCTCCCCAGGCTCTAGATGTTGAAACACAATGACTACCAGGGGCCTTAATGCAGTCATCGCTCTCTCTGTCCCTCCCCAGGCTCTAGATGTTGAAACACAATGACTACCAGGGGCCTTAAAGCAGTCAACTCTCTCTCTGTCCCTCCCCAGGCTCTACATGGGCCTTGCAGCGTACGCGTAGAATGTCCTCTGTGTTCCTTTTTACTTTGATATGGACTCATAGTCCAACTGATGCATACTTAGAGCACGGTAGTATGCATGTTGAGAAACAGCCATTGATTGTTTGGTCCATCAGTGGTCCTCTGGTCCTAATTGAGCTCTCTGTAGGGCCTTGTGCTGATGCAATCATTTCCATTAGCGCTCCTCAGACCCCTGGTCCACAGTACAGGGAGGGAGGGGTAATTGTTGACTGCTTTACTCCCCCTGGTAGCCATTGTGATTCAACATGTAGAGCCTGGGGAGGGACAGAGAGAGAGTTGACTGCTTTACTCTGCTTGTACACATTTCGAAGCGTGCATTGATGCAAACTTCAACACAAATTATGGACAGAAACAGGATGAAACTAAGGCTGTTGCGGGGCCCATATTATCTCCACATCGTGAGTCATGAGTCCTGACCGCAGTAAAATTCCATGTGTTGAGCCACGGTAATCTCCTCTGATGCATTTTGGACATACGTTAGTAGTACTCAACTTGCTATCTACCATCAGGTCCTGAGGACCTGGTACTCGGGCTCTATTGTCCCTCCATCAGGTCCTAATGGCCTGGTAGTCAAGGGCATCTATTGTCCCTCCATCAGGTCATAATGGCCTGGTAGTCAGGGATCTATTGTCCCTCCATCAGATCTGAATGGCCTGGTACTCAGGGCTCTATTGTCCCTCCATCAGATCCTAATGGCCTGGTACTCGGGCTCTACTGTCCCTCCATCAGGTTCTAATGGCCTGGTACTCAGGGCTCTATTGTCTCTCCATCAGGTCCTAATGGCCTGGTACTCAGGGCTCTATTGTCCCTCCATCAGATCCTAATGGCCTGGTACTCAGGGCTCTATTGCCTCCATCAGGTCCTAATGGCCTGGTACTCAGGGCTCTATTGTCTCTCCATCAGGCCCTAATGACCTGGTACTCAGGGCTCTATTGTCCCTCTTACCACTCTGACATCAGTGCAATCAAAACATCACATCAAACACTTATCATCATCAAGCAGTATCGTATCGAGTGGCTAGCGGTCTAAGGCACTGCATCTCAGAGGCGTCACAATAGTACCTGGTGCGGATCCTGGCTGTATCACGTCTTGCCGTGATTGACTGTCCCACAGGGCAGTGCAGGACTTGGCTCAGCGTCGTCCTGCCAAACATTCTGCATCGTAAATAAGAATTTGACTTACATAAATTACCTTTAAATACTCAAATTAATCATTTAAAACTGACCTCACTGTGATGATCAATTTAAAGAAAGAATGTTCAACAGCAGTTTGAAACAGTTAAAACAAGGTCATTGTTGATGTTGTTTCAAAGCCAAACACAATGAAATGGACAGCGCTTTCTAAGGTGATGATTCATTCAAAACCCCCATGCACATGTTAGAGCTGATGCACACACATTTTATATGAGCCCAAGCATTAAAACAATGTACTTTAAAAAAAATAATGATGTGCTGTTATACAATACCTTATACTACACTCCAAACGTTATATAGGCCTATACCGGATGGCCTGGGGACCTTATGCTACACTCCAAACGTTATATAGGCCTATACCGGATGGCCTGGGGACCTTATGCTACACTCCAAACGTTATATAGGCCTATACCGGATGGCCTGGGGACCTTATGCTACACTCCTAATGTTATATAGGCCTATACCGGATGGCCTGGGGACCTTATGCTACACTCCAAACGTTATATAGGCCTATACCGGATGGCCTGGGGACCTTATGCTACACTCCTAACGTTATATAGGCCTATACCGGATGGCCTGGGGACCTTATGCTACACTCCTAACGTTATATAGGCCTATACCGGATGGCCTGGGGACCTTATGCTACACTCCTAACGTTATATAGGCCTATGCCGGATGGTCTGGGGACCTTATGCTACACTCCAAACATTATATAGGCCTATACCGGATGGCCTGGGGACCTTATGCTACACTCCAAACGTTATATAGGCCTATACCGGATGGCCTGGGGACCTTATGCTACACTCCAAACGTTATATAGGCCTATACCGGATGGCCTGGGGACCTTATGCTACACTCCAAACGTTATATAGGCCTATACCGGATGGCCTGGGGACCTTATGCTACACTCCAAACGTTATATAGGCCTATACCGGATGGCCTGGGGACCTTATGCTACACTCCTAACGTTATATAGGCCTATACCGGATGGCCTGGGGACCTTATGCTACACTTCTAACGTTATATAGGCCTATACCGGATGGCCTGGGGACCTTATGCTACACTCCTAACGTTATATAGGCCTATACCGGTGGCCTGGGGACCTTATGCTACACTCCTAACGTTATATAGGCCTATACCGGATGGCCTGGGGACCTTATGCTACACTCCATACGTTATATAGGCCTATACCGGATGGCCTGGGGACCTTATGCTACACTCCTAACGTTATATAGGCCTATACCGGATGGCCTGGGGACCTTATGCTACACTCCAAACGTTATATAGGCCTATACCGGATGGCCTGGGGACCTTATGCTACACTCCTAACGTTATATAGGACTATACCGGATGGCCTGGGGACCTTATGCTACAGTCCTAACGTTATGTAGGCCTATAAAGGGTGGCCTGGGGACCTTATGCTACACTCCTAACGTTATATAGGCCTATAAAGGGTGGCCTGGGGACCTTATGCTACACTCCTAACGTCATATAGGCCTATACCGGATGGCCTGGGGACCTTATGCTACACTCCTAACGTTATATAGGCCTATACCGGATGGCCTGGGGACCTTATGCTACACTCCATAACGTTATATAGGCCTATACCGGATGGCCTGGGGACCTTATGCTACACTCCTAACGTTATATAGGCCTATACCGGATGGCCTGGGGACCTTATGCTACACTCCAAACGTTATATAGGCCTATACCGGATGGCCTGGGGACCTTATGCTACACTCCTAACGTTATATAGGACTATACCGGATGGCCTGGGGACCTTATGCTACAGTCCTAACGTTATGTAGGCCTATAAAGGGTGGCCTGGGGACCTTATGCTACACTCCTAACGTTATATAGGCCTATAAAGGGTGGCCTGGGGACCTTATGCTACACTCCTAACGTCATATAGGCCTATACCGGATGGCCTGGGGACCTTATGCTACACTCCTAACGTTATATAGGCCTATACCGGATGGCCTGGGGACCTTATGCTACACTCCTAACGTTATATAGGCCTATACCGGATGGCCTGGGGACCTTATGCTACACTCCATACATTATATAGGCCTATACCGGATGGCCTGGGGACCTTATGCTACACTCCAAACGTTATATAGGCCTATACCGGATGGCCTGGGGACCTTATGCTACACTCCAAACGTTATATAGGCCTATACCGGATGGCCTGGGGACCTTATGCTACAGTCCTAACTGTCTATCCATCAGTCTGGGAGAGAAGGTATAGGCTTAGGTGATAATGTTGCTTCATTGATTGTGCAGGGCGGCTTATGGAGTTAACCTACAATTACAGTGAATTTATATTTTATTTTTTAGAAGGGTATTTTTTTTCTTTTCGTAATTAATAGGCTGACAAATGATCTTTAGCTACATAATCTCACCACTGTGTTTTCCCATCTCCTCCTCTCTCTCCGTCATTCCTTTCTCAAGCGAGCAGAGACAGGGGCTGTCAACAGTTTCATGAAATATGTTTCATTGTAAAAACATGTTACTATTGATGTTCCCAAACAGATGTCACTTCGTTTCCTAAATTAAACACTGGGTAGCTGCAGGGACAGGGTTGGACAGCCCATGGCATACAGAGTACTGGGTAGCTACAGGAACAGGGTAGGAGAGCCCATGGCATACAGAGTACTGGGTAGCTGCAGGGACAGGGTTGGAGAGCCCATGGCATACAGAGTACTGGGTAGCTGCAGGGACAGGGTAGGAGAGCCCATGGTACTGGGTAGCTGCAGGAACAGGGTTGGAGAGTTTGGGCGGAATATCACCTGTTGCTCAGCGAGAGGCTGCATGCTTCTCAAACAAATTTCCTACCTCCAAGAAATGCTAACCTCTCATCATTACAAGAAATGCTAACCTCTCATCATTACAAGAAATGCTAACCTCTCATCATTACAAGAAATGCTAACCTCTCATCATTACAAGAAATGCTAACCTCTCATCATTACAGGAAATGCTAACCTCTCATCATTACAAGAAAGGCCAACCTCTCATCATTACAGGAAATGCTAACCTCTCATCATTACAGGAAATGCTAACCTCTCATCATTACAAGAAATGCTAACCTCTCATCATTACAGGAAATGCTAACCTCTCATCATTACAAGAAAGGCCAACCTCTCATCATTACAGGAAATGCTAACATCTCATCATTACAGGAAACGCTAACCTCTCATCATTACAGGAAATGCTAACCTCTCATCATTACAGGAAATGCTTATCTGTAATCATGGAAGCATCCACATTCATTTAGAAGTGTTTAGAAACATTCTATTCAACCTTACAATGAAAGTGACTCCATAATGACACAATACGTGTCAATACAATACAATACCATTAAATTCTATTGAGACTTAAAGGTATATGAAACACAAACCCCACAAAAAAAGCAGCAAATGTATCTGACAAGTTTACAGAGTCGCAAGCTTAACGTAGTCATTTTGTGATAGAAATACTTTTGATTGCTTTAATACACATACACAGTCTCTGGAAAGTATTCAGACCCCTTTGAGTGTTTCCACATGTTGTTACATTACAGCCTTATTCTAAAAATGTTCCTACTCAATCTACACACAATCTACACCTCATGATTGTGTATAGATTGTTTTTTTTAGAAATGTTTGCTAATTTATTAACCCGTTATGGCTGCATTCCCCCTATCGGGATAAGTGTCATCAACAACCGCTGAATAGCATAGCGCTACATACAATAAATATGACTATAAATATTTATCAGTCATTTATCAGCTTGGCACACTTGTATTTGGGGAGTTTCTCTCATTCGTCTCTGCAGATCCTCTCAGGTTGGATGGGGAGCGTTGCTGCTGTCATGACGTGGCCCTTTCTGGGTCGTGGCATCCCCTTCTCTCTCCCTCTCTCTCTCACTATCTCCTACACCCAGGTTCCGTTATCTCAGGTGGTAAATTCCTGGCGGGGACTCTCTCCCCCTTTTCATGCAGAGAGAGAGAGACCACAGAGTGAACAAAGGATTCCCCTTGTCCGAACTGGGAGATTTTAACAATATTTCCACTTTTAAGAATGTGGAAATGGTCAGTGGACACTTAAGGGACAGGTATGATGAGTGTGTTTATTTGGTGACCTCAGGGGGGACAGGAAACACACAGAACTATATATCTGAACATTTGGTGACCTCAGAGAGGACAGGAAACACACAGAACTATATATCTGAAAATTTGGTGACTTCAGAGAGGACAGGAAACACACAGAACTATATATCTGAACATTTCTCAATTATGGGGTTTGATTCTAATTCTTGTATAAAATGAATGAGTAAAGATGAAACTATTTGTGAAATTATGTAATGTAATGTTAAACATTCATTTGAGAGAATTGTATTCCCTGTAAAGTTGAACAAGTCAGCGGCCACAGGCATGATCTGTCATAATGGAACAGCCCTTTTCTACTGTTACGAATAAAGGTTGTAATGGTTGTTGAATTCCTAACCATACTACGTGGAGCATTGGCTACACGGCTGGAAATGGTTAAGCTCTGAGAATATCAATCCCGACAGAATAAGAGCAAATCTTATATACTAGTTACGAGACTGCAGCTAGAAATTAAGTAAAACTAGGATGTGAATACCGCTGAAACATCTAAACATCTTCTAAGAACAATGGATGCCTGACATATGCATTACAACAGACACTATCGGGAGCCGCTGATAAAGCTACCACTATGAAAGACATTGTGACTTCTGTGGAAGTAACCAGAGACTCTCTGATGAAGTGACTCTCCAGCAGAAGGACCGATGATTCTCACAGAGAAGACAACAACGACATACGGGTGTAAATATATTTATTGCAATTATTCTCGAATGAGCGGCCGTTCATGTGCATAGGATTATCATTCCAATGATTGTGTGTAGTAATCCATTTAGTCTTTCCCGTTCCTTTCTCAGACCCCACCCCTTTCCTTTGTCTACCAAGCCGGTTTAGTTTATCGGTTTAGCCCACTAGGGAATCTGTTGTTTGTTAAGCATTCTGTGATTATTTAGGTAGTTACAAAATAAACAATGAAGCCAATTGGAGTATGGATGATTCATGGTGTAGGCTGGGTTTGTGCAAATAACCAAGAATTCTACGACGTTTGGAAAGAGACAGATGTGAGGTAAAGACTAAACCATTAATTAGAAGACTAATTGATCAGATATTAAAATATCTGAAGAGTTATATTCGGAAAATTATAACTTTGTAATCTGAATATTTTCCGTGGTGCCCTGACTTCCTAGTTAATTACATTTACATGATTAGTTTAATCACGTAATAATAATTACAGAAAATTGATTTGATAAAATAACAGTCTTCACCTTTAATGATAGCCAGAGACACGACACTGCACCTCTATTTTCAGGTCTCTCCAGAGATACTCAATCGGGTTCAAGTCCAGGCTCTGCCTGGGCCACTCAAGGACATTTAGAGACTTGTCCCGAAGCCACTCCTGCGTTGTCTTGGCTGTGTGCTTAGGGTCGTTGTCCTGTTGGAAGTTGAACCTTTACCCCAGTCTGAGGTCCTGAGCGCTCTGGAGCAGGTTTTCATCAAGGATCTCTCTGTACTTTGCTCCGTTCATCTTTGTCTCGATCCTGACTAGTCTCCCAGTCCCTGCCGCTGAAAACACCCCCACAGCATGATGCTGCCACCACCATGGTGCCAGGTCTGAATACTAGTCAGCTAAATGAACAAGCCTAGAGTCTACAGTCAGATAACATACAGTATCTAGTCAGCTAAATGAACAAGCCTAGAGTCTATAGCCAGATAACATACAGTATCTAGTCTGATAAATGAACAGCCTACAGTCTATAGCCAGATAACATACAGTATCTAGTCTGATAAATGAACAAGCCTACAGTCTACAGTCAGATAACATACAGTATCTAGTCAGCTAAATGAACAAGCCTAGAGTCTACAGTCAGATAACATACAGTATCTATTCTGATAAATGAACAAGCCTACAGTCTATAGTCAGATAACATACAGTAATCAATGACAAAGGTGCTTCAACAAAGTACTGAGTAAAGGTTCTGAATACTTATGTAAATCTGATATTTCTGTTTTGCAACTTGCAAACATTTCAAAAACCTGTTTTTCCTTTGTCATTATGAGGTATTGGTGTAGATTTGATGAGGAGAAAAAAAATATGTTTAATCCATTTTAGAATAAGGCTGTAACATAACAAAATGTGGAAAAAGTCAAGGTGTCTGAATACTTTCTGAACCCACTCTATCTGACTCCTACTTAACTGTAGTAATTTACTGACAGGTCCATTAAACACTTCATCCAGGTATCCTCCAGGTGTGTAACCATGCCAACCTAAACATTCTGGTACAGTTTGACCATTTACTACCTGTGCTGGGTCCAGGTGGGTCCAGGTGGGTTCAGGTGGGTCCAGGTGGGTCCAGGTGGGTTCAGGTGGGTCCAGGTGGGTTCAGGTGGGTCCAGGTGGGTTCAGGTGAGTTCAGGTGTGTTCAGATGGGTCCAGGTGGGTCCAGGTGGGTTCAGGTGGGTCCAGGTGAGGGCTTACAGAACACACCTGTCAGCTGGTAGGACCAGGGGCTGTCCCTGGGAGAACCTGTACACCACACAGCCAGGTTCTAAGACGGGAACCGAGGGTAGCAAGATGGAGCATTTCTGGGTTTGGTAGTTATTCTCCAGCAGTTCATTAATATATTGTTCCCCAGTGCCACAGTGGTCTAAGGCACTGCATCTCAGTGCGAGAGGTGTCACTACAAACCCTGGTTCGATCCCGGGCTGTATCGCAACCAGCCATGATCGGGAGTCCCATAAGGTGGCGCACAATTGGCCCAGCGTCGTCCGCGTTAAGGGAGGGTTTGGCCATCATTATAAATAAGAATTTGTTCTTAACTGACTTGCCTAGTTAAATAAAGATTCAATCAAAATAAAAAATATTGTTTTTAATTGTGTCTGGGTTTTTTGCATTGATTTCCATGTTTTTGGATACCATTGCTTAAGACACCTCAAGATCATTATTTGAATCAATGTCAATTGAAATGGGAATTCCCAGGCCAATATTCTCTGTTTTCTGTGTATCAATAGTCTCCCCACATGGGATGGAAATATCCAGGCTTTGTAAGCAGTAATGGCAGAGTTATAGAGGCTGATACAATAGAATCAATTAGCAGGGATGATACCCTCAATTGAGAGGATTAGACAGACAGGCTTTATGAAACACAGGCCAGCTAATTCTAATTCCCATGCAGACCTGTTGATGATAAGCCTGCAGTTCCTCAATGCTACAAACAATATTCTCTATTCTGACTTCCATGTCTTTCCTTGTCCTGTCTAGTCTTTAGTTGTTCAATAATACTACAGCAATTAGGCAATGAGTCTTTAACACATTTTATATGAACATTTAAATCAACTGTTTAACAAAAGGCAGACCTGACTTGATTCTGGACATTTCAAGGGGAGTGGTGGTTATTAGGAGTGACAAGTGGAGGAAGTGAATGGGTGAAATTAATAGAGGAAGTGAATGGGTGAAATTAATGGAGGAAGTGAATGGGTGAAATTAATGGAGGAAGTGAATGGGTGAAATTAATGGAGGAAGTGAATGGGTGAAAATGTTGGGTGACATGAATGGGTGAAGTCAACTGGTGAAGTGAATGGGTGAAATGAATTGCTGAAATGAATGGCTGAAGTGCATGAGTGACTTGAATGGCTAAAATGAATGGGTGAAGTGTAAGGGTGAAATGGGTGGAGTAAGTGAATGGGTGAAATGAATGGATCTAATGAATAGGTGAAATTAATAGGTGAATGGGTGAAATGAATGGGTGAAGTGAATGGGTGAAATGAATGGGTGAATTGAATGGGTGAATGGAATGGGTGAATTGAATGGGTGAATTGATAAGGTGAAGTGAATGGGTAAAATGCATCGAGGAAGTGAATGGATGAATTGAATGCGTGAATGTTTGAATGTTTGGAGTGAATGGGTGAAATTAATGGGTGAATTGATGGGTGAAATTAATCGAGGAAGTGAACGGGTGAGTGGATGGGTGAATTGAATGTGTGAAGTGAATTGGCGAAAAGAACGTCTGAAGTGAAATGAATGGTTGACATGAATGGAGGAAGTTAATGGGTGAAATGAATGGGTGAAATGAATAGGTGAAGTGAATAGGTGAAATGAATAGGTGAAGTGAATTGGTTAAATGAATGGGTGAGTAGTATTCCCTACCAGTTAGCCTTGGTCCCTGGAGCTTTCCTGCTAATACAGTGTTAGAGGGGAGTTGGAGAAGTTGGCTAATCAAAGAGAAGAGGAGCGGATGATGTAGACAATGTAGTGAAGAGTATATAATATAGTAGAGCAGGACAAGTGGACCATGTAGTGAAGAGTATATAAAATAGTAGAGCAGGTGGCTGGAGTCTCTGATCATTTTATGGTCTTTCCGCTGACACCGACTATTATATAGGTCCTGGATGGATTGAGAGAGAGATAGTTGTCCTGACACCACACTGCCAGTTCTCTGACCTCCTCCCTATAGGCTGTCTCATCGTTTTGGTGATCAGGCCTGCCACTGTTGTGTCGTCAGCAAACTTGATGATGGTTTTGGAGTCGTGTTTTGCCACGCAGTCGTGGGTGAACAGGGAATACAGGAAGGGACTAAGTACACACCCCTGAGGGGCCCCAGTGTTGAGGATCAGGGTGGCAGACGTGTTGTTACCTACCCTTACCACCTGGGGGCGGCCCATCATGAAGTCTGGGATCCTGTTGCAGAGGGAGTCGTTTAGTCCCAGAGTCATTAGCTTAGTGAAAAGCTTCGTGGACACTATGTTTTTGAATGCTGAACTGTAGTCAATGAACAGCATTCTCACATAGGTAAGCAGGAATCAGGAGGATAGAATTATGGTCAGATTTTGCTCAAATGGAGGGTGAGGGAGAGCTATGTATGCATCTCTGTGTGTGGAGTAAAAGTGGTTGAGGATTTTTTTTCCCCTCTGGTTGCACATGTGACATGGTGGTAAAACTGATTTAAGTTTGCCTGAATTAAAGTCCCCGGCCACTAGGAGAGCCGCTTCTGGGTGAGCATTTTATTCTTTGTTTATGGAGTAGTTTGAGAGCGGTCTTATTGCCATCTTCGTTCTGTGTTGGTAAATAGATGGCTACGAATAATATAGATGAGAACTCTCTTGGTAGATAGTGTGGTCTACAGCTTATCATGAGGTATTCTACCTCAGGTGAGCAATACCTCAAGACTTTTTTAACATTAGACATCGTGCACCAACTGTTATTGACAAAAAGACACACACTCCCACCCCTCGTCTTACCAGAGGTAAACGGGTGAGTGGATGGGTGTTCTGCCGGTGCATAGAAAATCCCGCCAGCTCTATATTGTCCGTATCATCGTTCAGCCACGTCTCGGTGAAACATAAGATGTTACAGTTTTTAATGTCCCGTTGGTAGGATAATATTAATCGTAGGTCATCAATTTTATTTTCCAATGACTGCACATTAGCAAGAAGAGATGACAGTGGGAGTTTAATCGCTCACCTACGGATTCTCGGGAGGCAGCATGATCTGCGGCCCCTTTTCCGGCGTCTTTTCTTCACACAAAAGGTGTGGATCTGGGCCTGTTCCAGTGAAAGCAGGATATCCTTTTCGTTGGACTCGAAAAAGTTTCTTCCAGTCCTCGGTGAGTAATCACTGTTCTGATATATTCGGTCATAAGAGACGGTAGCAGCAACATTGAGAACAAAATAAGTTTTTTTTAAATAACAAAATAGCACCATTGGTTGGGAGAATGTAAAACATCAGCCATGTTCTTCGGCGCCATCTATCTACATGTCATTCAATCATTGCACCCACACTGCTCGCGAGCCTCAACAAGCGTCTGGATTGGCCAGTTGATAAAACAGAACTTGGTGACACTTGATGCTCAGCAAGAGTCCCACCTTTCCCATCTCCTCATTGATTTTTAAGAGCATAGACCCACGTGGGTGATTGAAAGATGAACTGAGGTCCACACTCCAGTCCAGTTGGTGGTGGTAATGCATCTTAAAGGTGGTTTCCAACCATCAAAGAAGAAGAAGAAGAAGCCTGAATTACTTTTACACACAGGGGCATTGGGTGTTGCATAACTTTGAAATAAGTATGTAATTGTTGTGTTATTTGTTCACTCAGGTTCCCGTTATCTAATAAAAGAAGACTGAAGGAGGAGAGATTACTAGAAACAAACTCTGTTTACTGTTTTATCTGTAGATTAATTGTAGGAGTAGAGGACCTTGTGCATTTCAGATAAAATAACAACCCAATGTTTATATCCCAGGACACATTATCTAGCAACAGCAAGATAGCTATATAATTTGACATAAATGTTTAATGGTTATCGACCTGTCCCCTAATTAATATAATTGGTTTAGAGTTTGTTTTGATATTTCAATCTGCGTGTCCTGATGGCGTTTGGTGTGGTTGGAACTGACTTGGAACAGAACAGATGTTGGAACTAAGTCTGACTTGGAACAGAACAGATGTTGGAACTAAAGTCTGACTTGGAACAGAACAGATGTTGGAACTAAAGTCTGACTTGGAACAGAACAGATGTTGGAACTAAAGTCTGACTTGGAACAGAACAGATGTTGGAATTAAAGTCTGACTTGGAATAGAACAGATGCTGGAACTAAGTCTGACTTGGAACAGAGCAGATATTGGAACTAAGTCTGACTTGGAACAGAACAGATGTTGGAACTAAAGTCTGACTTGGAACAGAACAGATGTTGGAACTAAGTCTGACTTGGAACAGAGCAGATGTTGGAACTAAAGTCTGACTTGGAACAGAGCAGATGTTGGAACTAAAGTCTGACTTGGAACAGAGCAGATGTTGGAACTAAAGTCTGACTTGGAACAGAACAGATGTTGGAACTAAGTCTGACTTGGAACAGAGCAGGTGTTGGAACTAAAGTCTGACTTGGAACAGAACAGATGTTGGAACTAAAGTCTGACTTGGAACAGAACAAATGTTGGAACTAAAGTCTGACTTGTAACAGAACAGATGTTGGAACTAAAGTCTGACTTGGAACAGAACATATGTTGGAACTAAGTCTGACTTGGAACAGAGCAGATGTTGGAACTAAAGTCTGACTTGGAACAGAACAGATGTTGGAACTAAGTCTGACTTGGAACAGAGCAGATGTTGGAACTAAGTCTGACTTGGAACAGAACAGATGTTGGAACTAAAGTCTGACTTGGAACAGAACAGATGTTGGAACTAAAGTCTGACTTGGAACAGAACAGATGTTGGAACTAAAGTCTGACTTGGAACAGAGCAGATGTTGGAACTAAAGTCTGACTTGGAACAGAGCAGATGTTGGAACTAAAGTCTGACTTGGAACAGAACAGATGTTGGAACTAAAGTCTGACTTGGAACAGAGCAGATGTTGGAACTAAAGTCTGACTTGGAACAGAGCAGATGTTGGAACTAAAGTCTGACTTGGAACAGAGCAGATGTTGGAACTAAAGTCTGACTTGGAACAGAGCAGATGTTGGAACTAAAGTCTGACTTGGAACAGACAGATGTTGGAACTAAAGTCTGACTTGGAACAGAACAGATGTTGGAACTAAAGTCTGACTTGGAACAGAACAGATGTTGGAACTAAAGTCTGACTTGGAACAGAACAGATGTTGGAACTAAAGTCTGACTTGGAACAGAACAGATGTTGGAACTAAAGTCTGACTTGGAACAGAACAGATGTTGGAACTAAAGTCTGACTTGGAACAGAACAGATGTTGGAACTAAGTCTGACTTGGAACAGAGCAGATGTTGGAACTAAAGTCTGACTTGGAACAGAACAGATGTTGGAACTAAGTCTGACTTGGAACAGAGCAGATGTTGGAACTAAAGTCTGACTTGGAACAGAGCAGATGTTGGAACTAAAGTCTGACTTGGAACAGAGCAGATGTTGGAACTAAAGTCTGACTTGGAACAGAACAGATGTTGGAACTAAAGTCTGACTTGGAACAGAGCAGATGTTGGAACTAAAGTCTGACTTGTTTATTTAGCCACAATAATAAAAACTCTTGGCAAAAGCTTTATTTTGTTTCTGACCTCTGTCCCTCTATGTGTTGTGAATATGGTAAAACACCTCAATCAGAAGGTAAGTGGGGGATACTAGAACACTACGGTCTAGACAATACGGCACTAAAGAGACAGATCAAAAACATGGACTCTGATCTCGATAAAAGGAAACTCACAAAACATCAACCTTCCCTGAAATTATTTCATAGGCAGAGAAAACAAATGTTATTCAAGAGAAGAGGAAGAGGTCTGTAGTGAATGAGGAAGAGGTCTGTAGTGAATGAGGAAGAGGTCTGTAGTGAATGATGAAGAGGTCTGTAGTGAATGAGGAAGAGGTCTGTAGTGAATGAGGAAGAGGTCTGTAGTGAATGAGGAAGAGGTCTGTAGTGAATGATGAAGAGGTCTGTAGTGAATGAGGAAGAGGTCTGTAGTGAATGATGAAGAGGTCTGTAGTGAATGAGGAAGAGGTCTGTAGTGAATGAGGAAGAGGTCTGTAGTGAATGAGGAAGAGGTCTGTAGTGAATGAGGAAGAGGTCTGTAGTGAATGAGGAAGAGGTCTGTAGTAAATGAGGAAGAGGTCTGTAGTAAATGATGAAGAGGTCTGTAGTGAATGATGATGAGGTCTGTAGTGAATGAGGAAGAGGTCTGTAGTGAATGATGATGAGGTCTGTAGTAAATGAGGAAGAGGTCTGTAGTAAATGATGATGAGTTCTGTAGGGAATAGGAAGAGGTCTGTAGTGAATGAGGAAGAGGTCTGTAGTGAATGAGAAAGAGGTCTGCAGTGAATGATGAAGAGGTCTGTAGTGAATGAGGAAGAGGTCTGTAGTGAATGATGAAGAGGTCTGTAGTAAATGATGATGAGGTCTGTAGTGAATGATGAAGAGGTCTGTAGTAAATGATGAAGAGGTATGTAGTGAATGAGGAAGAGGACTGTAGTAAATGAGGAAGAGGTCTGTAGTAAATGATGATGAGGTCTGTAGTGAATGATGAAGAGGTCTGTGGTAAATGATGATGAGGTCTGTAGTGAATGAGGAAGAGGTCTGTAGTGAATGATGAAGAGGTCTGTAGTAAATGATGATGAGGTCTGTAGTGAATGATGAAGAGGTCTGTAGTAAATGATGATGAGGTCTGTAGTGAATGAGGAAGATGTCTGTAGTAAATGAGGAAGAGGTCTGTGGTGGTGTTGTACAATGTTGCCTGATATTCTTCAGCTTTGGTGAACATTGTCCAGACCCCCATAGATCTAGTCCTTTCTCCTTGTCATCTCAGTAAACAGTGTTATTTAGTTAAGAAGGCTGTGAAACGTTTTCCACGAGGAACCAGTTAGCCACCAGACCAAACCGCACACACACCAACCTCTATGGGAGTGATGTGGTGCCCGTGAAGGCTTGTGGATATTCATTAGATAAATAAAACACCAGAAGGTTACAGCTATAAAACTCAAACTGATGATGATTCTTCACATTTACAGGATGTGGTTATTAACTACAGAGACTCACGCACACACAGCAATCCCTGATAGCAATTCTCCTCATGTTCACTACTGTCATAAACAGGCGTACCAATTTATCTGTTGATTTACCTTTGACATTTTAATTGATTGAATGTCAATTTGCTTTACGCTAGCTGTTGTCGTTGGCGTCGGCTAACGGGGATCCTAGTAAGTAAGTAAAAGCCCCACTTACACAGGAAGTAGAGTATCTTCTCAGTAGAATTTATTTCCATATGTCATTTACACTCACTCTCAAGTCGTCTGTCAGAGTCTTTCACAGAAACTCAGCAGGAGAAGAATTATAGAAATTGACGTTCCAGAGAATGTATATATTTTTGCTAGAGCTTCTTGGCAGATTGTGTTAAAGTGTTTAATACTGTGAAGCATTATTTAACCAGCACTCTCCTCCTCTCTCCTCCACTCTCCTCCACTCTCCTCCTCTCTCCTCCTCTCTCCTCCTCTCTCCTCCCTCTCCTCCTCTCTCCTCCTCCTCTCTCCCTCCCTCTCCTCTCTCCTCCTCTCTCCTCCTCCTCTCTCTCCTCCTCTATCCTCCTCTCTCTCTCCTCCTCTATCCTCCACTCTCCTCCTCTATCCTCCTCTCTCCCTCCCTCTCCTCCTCTATCCTCCTCTATCCTCCTCTCTCCTCCTCCTCCTCTCTCTTCTCCTCCTCCTCCTCTCTCTCCTCTCCTCCTCTCTCCTTCCTCCTCCTCCTCTATCCTCCTCTCTCCTTCATCTCTCCTCCTCTATCCTCCTCTATCCTCCTCTCTCCTCCACTCTCCTCCTCTATCCTCCTCCCTCCTCTCTCATCCTCCTCTCTCCTCCTCTCTCATCCTCCTCTCTCCTCCTCTATCCTCCCTCTCTCCTCCTCTCCTCCTCCTCCTCCTCTCTTCTCCTCTCTCTTCCTCTCTCCTCCACTCTCCTCCTCTCTCCTCTTATCTCCTCCTCTCTCCTCCTCTCTCCTCCTCCTCTCTCCTCCTCTCCACAGATCAGAAGGCTGTATTTATACAAACTGTACGCCGTACAAAACATCATAATCATTAGTGGACAGACAGCGCACAGGAAGCAGTTTCTCTGGGTAAAATATGACACCAGGTGAGGGCTGTGTATCTATTTTCCTGAGCATTAATTTACTCTCTGTGAAGCAGGGGAACGTCCCAGCACAGCTGCACAACCATTATATCCAGGTGCAGGAATTTGATTCAAGAAATTCTTAGTGGATCCTTCCAGCTCGGCCCCACTTCTGTCTCCCTCTGTCTCCCTCTGTCTCCATCTGTCTCCCTTTCTCTCTCTGTCTCCCTTTCTCCCTCTGTCTCAATCTGTCTCCCTCTGTCTCCCTTTCTCCCTCTGTCTCCCTTTCTCCCTCTGTTCCTTTCTCCCTCTGCCTCCCTTTTTCCCTCTGTCTCCCTCTGTCTCCCTTTCTCCCTCTGTCTCCCTCTGTCTCCCTCTGTCTTCCTTTTTCTGTCTCCCTCTGTCTCCCTCTATCTTCCTTTCTGTCTCCCTCTGTCTCCTCTTCTCCCTCTGTCTCCCTCTGTCTCCCTCTGTCTCCCTCTGTCTCCCTCTGTCTCCCTTTCTCCCTCTGTCTCCCTCTGTCTCTTTTGTCTCCCTCTGTCTCCTCTGTCTCCTCTGTCTCCCTCTCTCTCTTTTCTGTCTCCCTCTGTCTCAATCTGTCTCAATCTTTCTCCCTCTGTCTCCCTCTGTCTCTTTTGTGTCTCCCTCTGTCTCAATCTGTCTCAATCTTTCTCCCTCTGTCTCCCTCTGTCTCAATCTGTCTCAATCTGTCTCCCTCTGTCTGCCTCTGTCTCCCTCTATCTCCCTCTGTCTCTTTTCTGTCACCCTGTCTCCTTCTGTCTCCTTCTGTCTCAATCTGTCTCCCTTTCTCTCTCTGTCTCTTTTCTGTCTCCCTCTGTCTCCCTCTGTCTCCATCTGTCTCCCTTTCTCTCTCTGTTTCCATCTGTCTCCCTTTCTCCCTCTGTCTCCCTCTGTCTCCCTCTGTCTCCCTCTGTCTCCCTCTGTCTCCCTTTCTCCATCTGTCTCCCTCTGTCTCCCTCTGTCTCCCTTTCTCCCTCTGTCTCCCTTTCTCCCTCTGTCTCCCTTTTTCCCTCTGTCTCCCTCTGTCTCCCTCTATCTTCCTTTCTGTCTCAATCTGTCTCAATCTGTCTCCCTCTGTCTCCCTTTCTCAATCTGTCTCCCTCTTTCTCAATCTGTCTCCCTCTGTCTCCCTCTGTCTCCCTTTCTCCCTCTGTCTCAATCTGTCTCAATCTTTCTCCCTCTGTCTCACTCTGTCTCTTTTCTGTCTCCCTCTGTCTCAATCTGTCTCCCTCTGTCTCCCTCTGTCACCCTGTCTCCTTCTGTCTCTTTTCTGTCTCCCTCTGTCTTCTCCTCTGTCTCCCTGTCTCCCTCTGTCTCTTTCTCCCTCTGTCTCCCTCTGTCTCTCTGTCTCCTCTGTCTCCCTCTGTCTCCCTCTGTCTCCTCTGTCTTCCTCTGTCTCCCTCTTCTCCCTCTGTCTCTTTTCTCCCTCTGTCTCCCTCTGTCTCCCTCTGTCTCAATCTGTCCAATCTGTCTCATCTGTCTCCCTCTTCTCTCTGTCTCCCTCTGTCTCCCTCTGTCTCCCTCTGTCTCCCTCTGTCTCCCTCTGTCTCTCTCTGTCTCCCTCTGTCTCCCTTTCTCCCTCTGTCTCCCTCTGTCTCCCTCTGTCTCTTTCTGTCTCCCTCTGTCTCAATCTGTCTCCCCTCTGTCTCCCTCTGTCTCCTCTGTCTCCTTTCTTTCTCCTCTGTCTCCCTCTGTCTCCCTCTGTCTCCCTCTGTCTCCCTCTGTCTCTTTTCTGTCTCCCCTCTGTCTCCTCTGTCTCCCTCTGTCTCCCTCTGTCTGTCCCTCTGTCTCAATCTGTCTCCCTCTGTCTCCCTCTTCTCCCTCTGTCTCCCTCTGTCTCCCTCTGTCTCTGTCTCCTTTCTCCCTCTGTCTCCTCTGTCTCCCTCTGTCTCTGTCTCCCTCTGTCTCAATCTGTCTCCCTCTGTCTCCCTCTGTCACCCTGTCTCCTTCTGTCTCTTTTCTGTCTCCCTCTGTCTCCCTTTTCCCTTTCTCCCTCTGTCTCCCTCTGACTCCCTTTCTCCCTCTGTCTCCCTCTGTCTCAATCTGTCTCAATCTGTCTTCCTCTGTCTCCCTTTCTCCCTCTATCTCCCTTTCTCCCTCTGTCTCCCTCTGTCTCCCTCTGTCTCACTATCTCCATCTGTCTCCCTCTGTCTCCCTCTTTCTCAATCTGTCTCTCTGTCTCCCTCTGTCTCCCTTTCTCCCTCTGTCTCTTTTCTGTCTCCCTCTGTCTCCCTGTCTCCCTCTGTCTCCCTCTGTCTCCCTCTGTCTCTCTGTCTCCCTCTGTCTCCCTCTGTCTCCCTCTGTCCCTCCCTCTTCTCCTCTGTCTCTCTCCATCCCTCTGTCTCTTTCTTTCTGTCTCCTCTGTCTCCCTCTGTCTCCCTCTGTCTCTTTTCTGTCTCCCTCTGTCTCCCTCTGTCTCTTTTCTGTCTCCCTCTGTCTTTCTGTCTCCCTCTGTCTCCCTTTCTCCCTCTGTCTCTTTTCTGTCTATCTCTGTCGCCCTCTGTCTCCCTCTGTCTCCCTCTGTCTCCCTCTGTCTCTGTCTGTCTCCCTCTGTCTCCCTTTCTCTGTCCTCTGTCTCCCTCTGTCTCTCCCTCTGTCCCTCTGTCTCCTCTGTCTCCTCTGTCTCCCTCTGTCTCTTTTCTGTCTCCCCTCTCCCTTTCTCCCTCTGTCTCAATCTGTCTCCCCTCCCTCTGTCCTCTGTCTCCTCTGTCTCCCTCTGTCTCCTCTTCTCCCTTGTCTCAATCTGTCTCCCCCCAATCTTCTCCCTCTGTCTCCCTTTCTCCTCTGTCTCCTCTCTGTCTCCCTTTTCTGTCTCCAATCTGTCTCAATCTGTCTCCCTCTGTCTCCCTCTGTCTCTCTGTCTCTTTCTCTGTCTCTCTGTCTCCCTGTCTCCCTCTGTCTCAATCTGTCTCCTCTGTCTCCCTCTCTCCCTCTGTCTCCCTCTGTCTCCCTGTCTCCCTCTGTCTCTCTGTCTCCCTTTCTCCCTCTGTCTCAATCTGTCTCCCTCTGTCTCCCTCTGTCTCCCTCTGTCTCTTTTCTGTCTCCCTGTCTCCCTCTGTCTCCCTCTGTCTCCTCTGTCTCTTCAATCTGTCTCAATCTGTCTCCCTCTGTCTCCCTCTGTCTCCCTCTCCCTCTGTCTCCCTTGTCTCCCTCTGTCTCCCTTTCTTCCTCTGTCTCAATCTGTCTCCCTCTGTCTCCCTCTGTCTCTTTTCTGTCTCCCTCTGTCTCAATCTTTCTCCCTCTGCCTCCCTCTGTCTCCCTCTTTCTCCCTTTGTTTCAATCTGTCTCAATCTGTCTCCCTCTGTCTCCCTATGTCTCTTTTCTGTCTCCTCTCTCCTTTCTCCCTCTGTCTCCTCTGTCTCCCTCTGTCTCCCTGTCTCTTTTCCTCTCTGTCTCCCTCTGTCTCCCTCTGTCTCCCTCTGTCTCCCTCTGTCTCCCTCTGTCTCCTATGTCTCTTTTCTGTCTCCCTCTGTCTCCCTCTGTCTCCCTATGTCTCTTTTCTGTCTCCCTATGTCTCAATCTGTCTCCCTCTGTCTCTTTTCTGTCTCCCTGTGTCTCAATCTGTTTCCCTTTCTCCCTCTGTCTCAATCTGTCTCCTTCTCTCTCCCTCTGTCTCTTTTCTGTCTCCCTCTGTCTCAATCTGTCTCAATCTTTCTCCCTCTGCCTCCCTCTATCTCCCTCTTTCTCCCTCTGTTTCAATCTGTCTCAATCTGTCTCCCTCTGTCTCCCTTTCTCCCTCTGTCTCCCTCTTTCTCTTTTCTGTCTCCCTCTGTCTCCCTCTGTCTCCCTCTGTCTCTTTTCTGTTTACCTATGTCTCAATCTGTCTCCCTCTGTCTCCCTCTGTCTCCCTCTGTCTCCCTCTGTCTCCCTATGTCTCTTTTCTCTCTCCCTATGTCTCAATCTGTCTCCCTATGTCTCAATCTGTCTCCCTCTGTCTCTTTTCTGTCTCCCTGTGTCTCAATCTGTCTCCCTTTCTCCCTCTGTCTCCCTTTCTCCCTCTGTCTCAATCTGTCTCCCTCTGTCTCCCTCTGTCTCCCTCTGTCTCTTTTCTGTCTCTTTTCTGTCTCCCTCTGTCTCAATTTGTCTCCCTCTGTCTCAATCTGTCTCAATCTTTCTCCCTCTGCCTCCCTCTGTCTCCCTCTTTCTCCCTCTGTCTCAATCTGTCTCAATCTGTCTCCCTCTGTCTCCCTCTGTCTCTTTTCTGTCTCCCTGTCTCCCTCTGTCTCAATCTGTCTCCCTCTGTCTCCCTTTCTCCCTCTTTCTACCTCTCTCTCCCTCTGTCTCCCTCTGTCTCTTTTGTGTCTCCCTCTGTCTCAATCTGTCTCCCTCTGTCTCCCTCTGTCTCAATCTTGTGTCTCCCTCTGTCTCAATCTGTCTCCCTCTGTCTCAATCTGTCTCAATCTTTCTCCCTCTGTCTCCCTCTATCTCACTCTGTCTCTTTTCTGTCTCCCTCTGTCTCCCTGTCTCCCTCTGTCTCCCTTTCTCCCTCTGTCTCTTTTCTGTCTCCCTCTGTCTCCCTCTGTCGCCCTCTGTCTCCCTTTCTTTCTCCCTGTCTCCTCTGTCTCCCTCTGACTCCCTTTCTCCCTCTGTCTCCCTCTGTCTCAATCTGTCTCAATCTGTCTTCCTCTGTCTCCCTTTCTCCCTCTGTCTCCCTCTGTCTATTTTCTGTCTCCCTCTGTCTTTTTTCTGTCTCCCTATGTCTCCCTATGTCTCCCTCTGTCTCCCTATGTCTCCCTATGTCTCCCTATGTCTCCCTCTGTCTCCCTCTGTCTCCCTCTGTCTCCCTCTGTCTCCCTCTGTCTCCATCTGTCTCCTCTGTCTACCTATGTCTACCTATGTCTCAATCTGTCTCCTATGTCTCAATCTGTCTCCTATGTCTCAATCTGTCTCCCTATGTCTCAATCTGTCTCCCTCTGTCTCAATCTGTCTCTGTCCTCTGTCTCCCTCTGTTTCCCTCTGTCTCCCTCTGTCTCCCTCTGTCTCCCTCTGTCTCCATCTGTCTCCCTCTGTCTACCTATGTCTACCTATGTCTCAATCTGTCTCCCTATGTCTCAATCTGTCTCCCTATGTCTCAATCTGTCTCCCTATTTCTCAATCTGTCTCCCTCTGTCTCAATCTGTCTCCCTCTGTCTCAATCTGTCTCCCTGTGTCTCTTTTCTGTCTCCCTGTGTCTCAATCTGTCTCCTTCTCTCTCCCTCTGTCTCTTTTCTGTCTCCCTCTGTCTCAATCTTTCTCCCTCTGCCTCCCTCTGTCTCCCTCTTTCTCCCTCTGTTTCAATCTGTCTCAATCTGTCTCCCTCTGTCTCCCTCTGTCTCTTTTCTGTCTACCTATGTCTCAATCTGTCTCCCTATGTCTCAATCTGTCTCCCTATGTCTCAATCTGTCTCCCTATGTCTCAATCTGTCTCCCTATGTCTCAATCTGTCTCCCTATGTCTCAATCTGTCTCCCTCTGTCTCCCTCTGTCTCCCTCTGTCTCCCTCTGTCTCCTCTTTCTCCCTCTGTCTCAATCTGTCTCCTCTGTCTCCCTCTGTCTCTTTTCTGTCTCAATCTGTCTCCCTCTGTCTCAATCTTTCTCCCTCTGTCTCCCTCTGTCTTTTCTGTCTCCTCTGTCTCTCTGTTTCTTTCTCCCTCTGTCTCCCTCTGTCTCCATCTGTCTCTTTTCTGTCTCCATCTGTCTCCCTCTGTCTCTCTGTCTCCTCTGTCTCCCTCTGTCTCCCTCTGTCTCCCCCTCTGTCTCCCTCTGTCTCCCTCTGTCTCCCTCCCTCTGTCTCCCTCTGTCTCAATCTGTCTCCCTCTGTCTCTTTTCTGTCTCCTATGTCTCAATCTGTCTCCCTCTGTCTCCCTCTGTCTCAATCTCTCTCCCTATGTCTCAATCTGTCTCCCTATGTCTCAATCTGTCTCCCTATGTCTCAATCTGTCTCCCTATGTCTCAATCTGTCTCCCTTTCTCCCTCTGTCTCCCTTTCTCCCTCTGTCTCAATCTGTCTCAATCTGTCTCCCTCTCTCTCCCTCTGTCTCCCTTGTCTCCCTTTCTCCCTCTGTCTCAATCTGTCTCAATCTTTCTCCCTCTGCCTCCCTCTGTCGCCATCTGTCTCTTTTCTATCTCCCTCTGTCTCCCTCTGTCTCCCTCTGTCTCCCTCTGTCTCCTGTCTCTGTCTCTCTGTCCTCTGTCTCAATCTGTCTCAATCTGTCTCCCTCTGTCTCAATCTGTCTCCCTCTGTCTCCCTCCTGTCTCTTTTCTGTCTCCTCTCTGTCTCCCTCTGTCTCCCTCTGTCTCCCTCTGTCTCCCTCTGTCTCCCTCTGTCTCCCTCTGTCTCCCTCTGTCTCCTCTGTCTCTCTTTTCTGTCTCCCTGTGTCTCAATCTGTCTCCCTCTGTCTCAATCTGTCTCCCTCTGTCTCAATCTGTCTCCCTCTGTCTGCCTCTGTCTCCCTCTGTCTCCCTCTGTCTCCCTTTCTCCCTCTGTCTCCCTATGTCTCAATCTGTCTCCCTATGTCTCAATCTGTCTCCCTCTGTCTCTTTTCTGTCTCCCTTTCTCCATCTGTCTCCCTTTCTCCCTCTGTCTCAATCTGTCTCCTTCTCTCTCCCTCTGTCTCTTTTCTGTCTCCCTCTGTCTCAATCTGTCTCCCTATGTCTCCCTATGTCTCCCTCTGTCTCCCTCTGTCTCTTTTCTGTCTACCTATGTCTCTTTTCTGTCTCCCTCTGTCTCTTTTCTGTCTCCCTCTGTCTCTTTTCTGTCTCCCTATGTCTCAATCTCTCTCCCTATGTCTCAATCTGTCTCCCTCTGTCTCTTTTCTGTCTCCCTGTGTCTCAATCTCTCTCCCTTTCTCCCTCTGTCTCCCTTTCTCCCTCTGTCTCTTTTCTGTCTCCCTCCTTCTCAATCTGTCTCCCTATGTCTCAATCTGTCTCCCTCTGTCTCTTTTCTGTCTCCCTGTGTCTCAATCTTTCTCCCTCTGCCTCCCTCTTTCTCCCTCTTTCTCCCTCTGTTTCAATCTGTCTCAATCTGTCTCAATCTGTCTCAATCTGTCTCCCTCTGTCTCCCTCTGTCTCTTTTCTGTCTCCCTATGTCTCCCTCTGTCTCCCTTTCTCCCTCTGTCTCCCTCTGTCTCCCTCTGTCTCTCCCTCTGTCTCCCTCTGTCTCCCTCTGTCTCCCTCTGTCTCAATCTGTCTCAATCTGTCTCCCTCTGTCTCAATCTGTCTCCCTCTGTCTCTTTTCTGTCTCCCTATGTCTCCCTATGTCTCTCCTATGTCTCCCTCTGTCTCCCTCTGTCTCCCTCTGTCTCAATCTGTCTCCTCTGTCTCAATCTGTCTCCCTCTGTCTCTTTTCTGTCTCCCTATGTCTCAATCTGTCTCCCTATGTCTCAATCTGTCTCCCTCTGTCTCTTTTCTGTCTCCCTGTGTCTCAATCTGTCTCCTTCTCTCTCCCTCTGTCTCAATCTGTCTCTTTTCTGTCTCCCTATGTATCCCTCTGTCTCCCTTTCTCCCTCTGTCTCAATCTGTCTCCCTCTGTCTCCCTCTGTCTCTTTTCTGTCTCCCTCTGTCTCCCTCTGTCTCCCTCTGTCTCTTTTCTGTCTCCTCTGTCTCCCTCTGTCTCCCTCTGTCTCCCTCTGTCTCTTTTTCTGTCTCTGTCTCCCTCTGTCTCCCTGTCTCAATCTGTCTCCCTCTTTCTTCCTCTGTTTCAATCTGTCTCAATCTGTCTCCCTCTGTCTCCCTCTGTCTCCCTCTGTCTCCCTCTGTCTCTTTTCTGTCTCCCTCTGTCTCCCTCTGTCTACCTATGTCTCTTTTCTGTCTCCCTATGTCTCAATCTGTCTCCCTGTGTCTCAATCTGTCTCCCTCTGTCTCTTTTCTGTCTCCCTGTGTCTCAATCTGTCTCCCTTTCTCCCTCTGTCTCAATCTGTCTCCTTCTGTCTCCCAATCTGTCTCAATCTTTCTCCCTCTGCCTCCCTCTGTCTCCTTTCTCCCTCTGTCTCCCTCTGTCTCCCTCTGTCTCCCTCTGTCTCTTTTCTGTCTCCCTCTGTCTCCCTCTGTCTCCCTATGTCTCTTTTCTGTCTCCCTATGTCTCAATCTGTCTCCTGTGTCTCAATCTGTCTCCCTCTGTCTCTTTTCTGTCTCCCTGTGTCTCAATCTGTCTCCCTTTCTCCCTCTGTCTCAATCTGTCTCCTTCTCTCTCCCTCTGTCTCTTTTCTGTCTCCCTCTGTCCTCCCTCTGTCTCCCTTTCTCCCTCTGTCTCAATCTGTCTCCCTCTGTCTCCCTCTGTCTCTTTTCTGTCTCCCTCTGTCTCCCTCTGTCTCCCTCTGTCTCTTTTCTGTCTCCCTCTGTCTCTCCTCTGTCTCCCTCTGTCTCCCTCTGTCTCCCTCTGTCTCTTTTCTGTCTCTTTTCTGTCTCCCTCTGTCTCCCTGTCTCAATCTGTCTCCCTCTTTCTTCCTCTGTTTCAATCTGTCTCAATCTGTCTCCCTCTGTCTCCCTTTCTCCCTCTGTCTCCCTCTGTCTCCCTCTGTCTCCCTCTGTCTCCCTCTGTCTCTTTTCTGTCTCCCTCTGTCTACCTATGTCTCTTTTCTGTCTCCCTATGTCTCAATCTGTCTCCCTGTGTCTCAATCTGTCTCCCTGTCTCTTTTCTGTCTCCCTGTGTCTCAATCTGTCTCCCTTTCTCCCTCTGTCTCAATCTGTCTCCTTCTCTCTCCCAATCTGTCTCAATCTTTCTCCCTCTGCCTCCCTCTGTCTCCCTTTCTCCCTCTGTCTCAATCTGTCTCCCTCTGTCTCCCTCTGTCTCTTTTCTGTCTCCCTCTGTCTCCCTCTGTCTCCCTATGTCTCTTTTCTGTCTCCCTATGTCTCAATCTGCCTCCCTATGTCTCAATCTGTCTCCCTCTGTCTCTTTTCTGTCTCCCTGTGTCTCAATCTGTCTCCCTGTGTCTCAATCTGTCTCCCTTTCTCCCTCTGTCTCAATCTGTCTCCCTTTCTCCCTCTGTCTCCCTCTGTCTCCCTCTGTCTCCCTATGTCCTCTGTCTCCCTCTGTCTCCCTCTGTCTCCCTCTGTCTCCCTCTGTCTCTTTTCTGTCTCCCTCTGTCTCACTCTGTCTCAATCTCTCTCCCTATGTCTCTTTTCTCTCTACCTATGTCTCAATCTGTCTCCCTATGTCTCAATCTGTCTCTTTTCTGTCTCCCTGTGTCTCAATCTCTCTCCCTTTCTCCCCCTGTCTCAATCTGTCTCCTTCTCTCTCCCTCTGTCTCTTTTCTGTCTCCCTCCTTCTCAATCTGTCTCCCTATGTCTCAATCTGTCTCCCTCTGTCTCTTTTCTGTCTCCCTGTGTCTCAATCTCTCTCCCTTTCTCCCTCTGTCTCCCTCTGTCTCTTTTCTGTCTCCCTCTGTCTCCCTTCTGTCTCCCTATGTCTCAATCTGTCTCCCTATGTCTCAATCTGTCTCCCTATGTCTCTTTTCTGTCTCCCTGTGTCTCAATCTGTCTCCTTTCTCCCTCTGTCTCCCTTTCTCCCTCTGTCTCCTCTGTCTCAATCTGTCTCCCTTTCTCCCTCTGTCTCCCTTTCTCCCTCTGTCTCAATCTGTCTCCTCTGTCTCCCTCTGTCTCTTTTCTGTCTCCCTCCTTCTCAATCTGTCTCCCTATGTCTCTTTTTCTGTCTCCCTGTGTCTCAATCTGTCTCCCTTTCTCCCTCTGTCTCCCTTTCTCCCTCTGTCTCAATCTGTCTCAATCTGTCTCCCTTTCTCCCTCTGTCTCCCTTTCTCCCTCTGTCTCAATCTGTCTCTTTTCTCTCTCCCTCTGTCTCTTTTCTGTCTCCCTCCTTCTCAATCTGTCTCCCTATGTCTCTTTTCTGTCTCCCTGTGTCTCAATCTGTCTCCCTTTCTCCCTCTGTCTCCCTTTCTCCCTCTGTCTCAATCTGTCTCAATCTGTCTCCCTTTCTCCCTCTGTCTCCCTTTCTCCCTCTGTCTCAATCTGTCTCCTTCTCTCTCCCTCAGTCTCTTTTCTGTCTCCCTGTGTCTCAATCTTGTTCCCTTTCTCCCTCTGTCTCCCTTTCTCCCTCTGTCTCCATCTGTCTCAATTTGTCTCAATCTAACTCTCTCTGTCTCCCCGTCAATCTTCTGTATCCCTCAGTCTCAATCTGTCTCCCTCCTTCTGTCTCGTTTTCTCCCTGTCTTCCTCTGTTTCCCCATCTCCAAGTCTCCCTCTGTCTCCCTCTGTCTCCTTCTGTCCCCCTCTGTCCCCCGTCAATCTTCTGTATCCCTCAGTCTCCCTCTCTCTGTATCTCAGCTGTCTCCCCGTCTCTCTGTCTCTCTCCCTGTCTCTGTCTCCCTGTCTCTCTCTCTTTTTCTCTACCCGTCTCTCAGTATCTAATATATTTCCGTCTGTCTCCCTGTCTGTCTGTCTCCCTGTCTCTCTCTGTATCCCTGTCTCTCTCTCTCCCTGTCTCTCTCTCTCTGCCTCCCGTCTCTCTCTGTCTCCCTATCTCTCTCTCTGTCTCTCATCTCTCTCCCGTCTCTCTCTGTCTCCCTGTCTCTCTCTCTGTCTCTCATCTCTCTCCCGTCTCTCTCTGTCTCCCGTCTCTCTCTGTCTCCCATCTATCTCTCTGTCTCCCTGTCTCTCTCCCTGTCTCTCTCTCTCTCTCTCTCTGTCTCTCTCTGTCTGTCTCCCATCTATCTCTCTGTCGCCCATCTATCTCTCTGTCTCCCAGTCTCCCGTCTCTCTCTGTCTCCCGTCTCTCTCTCTGTCTTCCCGTCTCCCCGTCTCTCTTCTGGGTCGACGTGGGCCAGATGCTCTTGGAGCATGTGACTGAGGACCTTGAATAAAAGCTGAAACTCTTCCAGAAAGTTGAAAGTCATAAAGCATGTTGTCTATTATAATAAATGGAAATGGCAGTGTTTGGAAAATGGCACCCTGAATATTCTGACGAATAATGCTCCATGCTAATGAGCGTGGAATCGAGCCAATCATAAGACGAGGGAACAGGAGGAGGAGGCTGGTAGAGACCAAATAAAGGAAAAAGGGAAAGGCAAAGACAGAGGAGATGGGGGGGGGGAAGGATAAATGCATCTGTGATATCTGTTTGGAACAGCCAGTGTCTGTAGACGACGGGTAGAGGGTAGAATAGTCTTCTTCTTGTCACTACTGCTGGGGGGGAGTATGATTAGAGGGGTTGCATCTGGCACAGCTCAGACCTGAGAGAGCACCTTATGCTGCTGGCCCCCTGCTGGCCCCACTGCTGCCCCCTTACTGGCCCCCCTGCTGGCCTGGTCCCCCTGCTGGCCCCCTGCTGGCCCCCTGCTGGCCTGGTCCCCCTGCTGGCCTGGTCCCCCTGCTGGCCTGGTCCCCCTACTGGTCCTCCTGCAGGTCCCCCTGCTGGTCCTCCTGCAGGTCCCCCTGCTGGCCCCCTGCTGGCCCCCTGCTGGTCCCCCTGCTGGCCCCCTGCTGGTCCCCCTGTTGTTCCCCTACTGGTCCCCTACTGGTCCCCTGCTGGTCCCCCTGCTGGTCCCCTACTGGACCCCCTGCTGGCCTGGTCCCCTGCTGGTCCACCCTGCTGGCCCCCTGCTGGCCCCCTGCTGGTCCTCCTGCTGGCCCTTCTGCTGGCCTGGTCCCCTTGCTGGCCCCTCTGGAAACATGATAGTGCATAAATAAACACCTCTTTGTATAAGGGCACAAGGCAAGACCCAGATGTAGATGCAGGAGGCAGATGGTTACAGTCTTAGTTGTTTATTTATATCCAAAGGGGGAAGGCAAGAGAATGGTCGTGGACAGGCAAAAGGTCAAAACCAGATCAGAGTCCAGGAGGTACAGAGTGGAAGACCGGCTCGATGTCAGGGCAGGCAGAATGGTCAGGCAGGCGGGTACAGAGTCCAGAAACAGGCAAGAGTCAAAAAGTCATGAGGACTAGCAAAAGAGAATAGAAGCAGGAGTACAGGGAAAACGCTGGTTGACCTGAACATACAGGATGAACTGCTACAGAGAGACAGGAAACACAGAGATAAATACACTGGTACAGAGAGACAGGAAACACAGGGATAAATACACTGGTACAGAGAGACAGGAAAACAGGGATAAATACACTGGTACAGAGAGACAGGAAACAGGGATAAATACACTGGTACAGAGAGACAGGAAACACAGGGATAAATACACTGGTACAGAGAGACAGGAAACACAGAGATAAATACACTGGTACAGAGAGACAGGAAACACAGGGATAAATACACTGGTACAGAGAGACAGGGATAAATACACTGGTACAGAGAGACAGGAAACAGGGATAAATACACTGGTACAGAGAGACAGGAAACACAGGGATAAATACACTGGTACAGAGAGACAGGAAACACAGAGATAAATACACTGGTACAGAGAGACAGGAAACACAGGGATAAATACACTGGTACAGAGAGACAGGAAACACAGGGGTAAATACACTGGTACAGAGAGACAGGAAACAGGGATAAATACACTGGCACAGAGAGACAGGAAACACAGGGATAAATACACTGGTACAGAGAGACAGGAAACACAGGGATAAATACACTGGTACAGAGAGACAGGAAACAGGGATAAATACACTGGCACAGAGAGACAGGAAACACAGAGATAAATACACTGGTACAGAGAGACGGGAAACACAGGGATAAATACACTGGTACAGAGAGAAAGGGATAAATACACTGGTACAGAGAGACAGGAAACAGGGATAAATACACTGGTACAGAGAGACAGGAAACACAGGGATAAATACACTGGTACAGAGAGACAGGAAACACAGAGATAAATACACTGGTACAGAGAGAAAGGAAACAGGGATAAATACACTGGGACAGAGAGACAGGAAACAGGGATAAATACACTGGTACAGAGAGACAGGAAACACAGGGATAAATACACTGGTACAGAGAGACAGGAAACACAGAGATAAATACACTGGTACAGAGAGACAGGAAACAGGGATAAATACACTGGGACAGAGAGACAGGAAACAGGGATAAATACACTGGGACAGAGAGACAGGAAACACAGAGATAAATACACTGGTACAGAGAGACGGGAAACACAGGGATAAATACACTGGTACAGAGAGAAAGGGATAAATACACTGGTACAGAGAGACAGGAAACAGGGATAAATACACTGGTACAGAGAGACAGGAAACACAGGGATAAATACACTGGTACAGAGAGACAGGAAACACAGAGATAAATACACTGGTACAGAGAGACAGGAAACACAGGGATAAATACACTGGCACAGAGAGACAGGAAACACAGGGATCCCCACTGGGACAGAGAGACAGGAAACAGGGATAAATACACTGGTACAGAGAGACAGGAAACACAGAGATAAATACACTGGTACAGAGAGACAGGAAACACAGGGATAAATACACTGGTACAGAGAGACAGGAAACACAGAGATAAATACACTGAAACAGAGAGACAGGAAACACAGAGATAAATACACTGGTACAGAGAGACAAGAAACACAGGGATAAATACACTGGCACAGAGAGACAGGAAACACAGAGATAAATACACTGGTACAGAGAGACAGGAAACACAGAGATAAATACACTGGTACAGAGAGACAGGAAACACAGAGATAAATACACTGGTACAGAGAGACAAGAAACACAGGGATAAATACACTGGCACAGAGAGACAGGAAACACAGAGATAAATACACTGGTACAGAGAGACAGGAAACACAGGGATAAATACACTGGTACAGAGAGACAGGAAACAGGGATAAATACACTGGCACAGAGAGACAGGAAACACAGAGATAAATACACTGGTACAGAGAGACGGGAAACACAGGGATAAATACACTGGTACAGAGAGAAAGGGATAAATACACTGGTACAGAGAGACAGGAAACAGGGATAAATACACTGGTACAGAGAGACAGGAAACACAGGGATAAATACACTGGTACAGAGAGACAGGAAACAGGGATAAATACACTGGGACAGAGAGACAGGAAACAGGGATAAATACACTGGTACAGAGAGACAGGAAACACAGGGATAAATACACTGGTACAGAGAGACAGGAAACACAGAGATAAATACACTGGTACAGAGAGACAGGAAACAGGGATAAATACACTGGGACAGAGAGACAGGAAACAGGGATAAATACACTGGGACAGAGAGACAGGAAACACAGAGATAAATACACTGGTACAGAGAGACGGGAAACACAGGGATAAATACACTGGTACAGAGAGAAAGGGATAAATACACTGGTACAGAGAGACAGGAAACAGGGATAAATACACTGGTACAGAGAGACAGGAAACACAGGGATAAATACACTGGTACAGAGAGACAGGAAACACAGAGATAAATACACTGGTACAGAGAGACAGGAAACACAGGGATAAATACACTGGCACAGAGAGACAGGAAACACAGGGATAAATACACTGGGACAGAGAGACAGGAAACAGGGATAAATACACTGGTACAGAGAGACAGGAAACACAGAGATAAATACACTGGTACAGAGAGACAGGAAACACAGGGATAAATACACTGGTACAGAGAGACAGGAAACACAGAGATAAATACACTGAAACAGAGAGACAGGAAACACAGGATAAATACACTGGTACAGAGAGACAAGAAACACAGGGATAAATACACTGGCACAGAGAGACAGGAAACACAGAGATAAATACACTGGTACAGAGAGACAGGAAACACAGAGATAAATACACTGGTACAGAGAGACAGGAAACACAGAGATAAATACACTGGTACAGAGAGACAAGAAACACAGGGATAAATACACTGGCACAGAGAGACAGGAAACACAGAGATAAATACACTGGTACAGAGAGACAGGAAACACAGGGATAAATACACTGGTACAGAGAGACAGGAAACAGGGATAAATACACTGGCACAGAGAGACAGGAAACACAGAGATAAATACACTGGTACAGAGAGACGGGAAACACAGGGATAAATACACTGGTACAGAGAGAAAGGGATAAATACACTGGTACAGAGAGACAGGAAACAGGGATAAATACACTGGTACAGAGAGACAGGAAACACAGGGATAAATACACTGGTACAGAGAGACAGGAAACACAGAGATAAATACACTGGTACAGAGAGACAGGAAACAGGGATAAATACACTGGGACAGAGAGACAGGAAACAGGGATAAATACACTGGTACAGAGAGACAGGAAACACAGGGATAAATACACTGGTACAGAGAGACAGGAAACACAGAGATAAATACACTGGTACAGAGAGACAGGAAACAGGGATAAATACACTGGGACAGAGAGACAGGAAACAGGGATAAATACACTGGGACAGAGAGACAGGAAACACAGAGATAAATACACTGGTACAGAGAGACAGGAAAAACAGGGATAAATACACTGGTACAGAGAGAAAGGGATAAATACACTGGTACAGAGAGACAGGAAACAGGGATAAATACACTGGTACAGAGAGACAGGAAACACAGGGATAAATACACTGGTACAGAGAGACAGGAAACACAGAGATAAATACACTGGTACAGAGAGACAGGAAACACAGGGATAAATACACTGGCACAGAGAGACAGGAAACACAGGGATAAATACACTGGGACAGAGAGACAGGAAACAGGGATAAATACACTGGTACAGAGAGACAGGAAACACAGAGATAAATACACTGGTACAGAGAGACAGGAAACACAGGGATAAATACACTGGTACAGAGAGACAGGAAACACAGAGATAAATACACTGAAACAGAGAGACAGGAAACACAGAGATAAATACACTGGTACAGAGAGACAAGAAACACAGGGATAAATACACTGGCACAGAGAGACAGGAAACACAGAGATAAATACACTGGTACAGAGAGACAGGAAACACAGAGATAAATACACTGGTACAGAGAGACAGGAATCACAGAGATAAATACACTGGTACAGAGAGACAAGAAACACAGGGATAAATACACTGGCACAGAGAGACAGGGAACACAGGGATAAATACACTGGTACAGAGAGACAGGAAACACAGGGATAAATACACTGGCACAGAGAGACAGGAAACACAGAGATAAATACACTGGTACAGAGAGACAGGAAACACAGGGATAAATACACTGGGGAAAATAAGACCTGGAGGAGGTGGAGACCATCACAGGAACAGGTGAAACACATCAGGGCGTGAAATCTTTAGCTGAATCTGATAAATCCACCAAGCTCCTTCGTCATGGAGCGGAGTGCTTCTCAGTCAAACCATCTGCCTTGGAGTCTGTCTCACTCAAACCCTCTGGTCCAGCATGAAATGATGTCGATTTCAAACGTTAAGCCGTGTATCTGTGTCTGACTCCAACCTCCAACCTCACAGTCACGAGCCTACAACATCAATCATAGCAACTTTATTAACTATCTCAACCATAACTTTATTAACCATCTCAAACATAACTCTATAAACTATCTCAACCATTACTTTATTATCCATCTCAAACATAACTTTATTAACCATCTCAAACATAACTCTATAAACTATCTCAACCATTACTTTATTATCCATCTCAAACATAACTGGCTCTACTGGTATAGGATTCCTTTAGTGAGCCAGACAGGAGATAGGTAGAGTCTGATTCTGTAAGGTAGGGATGGAGTATCCAGACAGGAGATAGGTAGAGTCTGATTCTGTAAGGTAGGAATTGAGTATCCAGACAGGAGATAGGGAGAGTATGATTCTGTAAGGTAGGGATTGAGTATCCAGACAGGAGATAGGGAGAGTCTGATTCTGTAAGGTAGGGATGGAGTATCCAGACAGGAGATAGGGAGAGTCTGATTCTGTAAGGTAGGGATTGAGTATCCAGACAGGAGATAGGGAGAGTCTGATTCTGATTCTGTAAGGTAGGGATGGAGTATCCAGACAAGAGATAGGGAGAGTCTGATTCTGATTCTGTAAGGTAGGGATGGAGTATCCAGACAAGAGATAGGGAGAGTCTGATTCTGTAAGGTAGGGATGGAGTATCTTGACAAGAAATAGGGAGAGTCTGATTTTGTAAGGTAGGAATTGAGTATCCAGACAGGAGATAGGGAGAGTCTGATTCTGTAAGGTAGGAATTGAGTATCCAGACAGGAGATAGGGAGAGTATGATTCTGTAAGGTAGGGATTGAGTATCCAGACAGGAGATAGGGAGAGTCTGATTCTGTAAGGTAGGGATGGAGTATCCAGACAGGAGATAGGGAGAGTCTGATTCTGTAAGGTAGGGATTGAGTATCCAGACAGGAGATAGGGAGAGTCTGATTCTGATTCTGTAAGGTAGGGATGGAGTATCCAGACAAGAGATAGGGAGAGTCTGATTCTGTAAGGTAGGGATGGAGTATCCAGACAGGAGATAGGGAGAGTCTGATTCTGTAAGGTAGGAATTGAGTATCCAGACAGGAGATAGGGAGAGTATGATTCTGTAAGGTAGGGATTGAGTATCCAGACAGGAGATAGGGAGAGTCTGATTCTGTAAGGTAGGGATGGAGTATCCAGACAGGAGATAGGGAGAGTCTGATTCTGATTCTGTAAGGTAGGGATGGAGTATCCAGACAGGAAATAGGGAGAGTCTGATTCTGTAAGGTAGGGATGGAGTATCCAGACAGGAAATAGGGAGAGTCTGATTCTGTAAGGTAGGGATGGAGTATCTTGACAAGAAATAGGTAGAGTCTGATTCTGTAAGGTAGGAATTGAGTATCCAGACAGGAGATAGGGAGAGGCTGATTCTGTAAGGTAGGGATTGAGTATCCAGACAGGAAATAGGGAGAGTCTGATTCTGATTCTGTAAGGTAGGGATGGAGTATCTTGACAAGAAATAGGGAGAGTCTGATTCTGTAAGGTAGGGATGGAGTATCCAGACAGGAAATAGGGAGAGTCTGATTCTGTAAGGTAGGGATGGAGTATCTTGACAAGAAATAGGGAGAGTCTGATTCTGTAAGGTAGGGATTGAGTATCCAGACAGGAGATAGGGAGAGTCTGATTCTGTAAGGTAGGAATTGAGTATCCAGACAGGAGATGGGGAGAGTCTAGACTTTGGTCTGTGTAAGTTGTTTAGGTCCTTCTCTGCCAAGAACCTCCAACTGCTGTGTAAAAGCAAGCTGTCAAACGTGACAGAGTCATCCGTAAGTGCCTCATAGACTATTTACAGATGTGCATTAATTAAATTGGCTTAATTAGCTTTTTCGAGATAATTGTTACTTTAGCAAAAACCTTAACATGGGATGTTTATTGAATATGTTGTAAGGAAGAATGCTCTGGCGACAGAGGGGGAAAAAGAAAGAATGTCATCGGTCACATCACTACATCTCAACCCTCTATGCAGATATTTGGATTAAACCAGGATGTTGGGATGAAAGAGAAGGGCATGCTGGGAGTATAGATTGAATTTGCTATGTTTTACAGAGAGGAGGAGACTTTAGTCTGTGTTACAGAGAATAGGAGACTTTAGTCTGTGTTAGAGGAGGAGGTAGTCTCCTCCAGTGTGTGGTAGTCTACTCCAGTGTGTGGTAGTCTACTCCAGTGTGTGGTAGGTAGTCTCTTCCAGTGTGTGGTAGTCTACTCCAGTGTGTGGTAGGTGGTCTACTCCAGTGTGTGGTAGGTACTCTACTCCAGTGTGTGGTAGGTAGTCTCCTCCAGTGTGTGGTAGTCTACTCCAGTGTGTGGTAGTCTACTCCAGTGTGTGGTAGGTAGTCTACTCCAGTGTGTGGTAGGTGGTCTACTCCAGTGTGTGGTAGGTAGTCTCCTCCAGTGTGTGGTAGGTAGTCTCCTCCAGTGTGTGGTAGGTACTCTACTCCAGTGTGTGGTAGGTGGTCTACTCCAGTGTGTGGTAGGTAGTCTCCTCCAGTGTGTGGTAGGTAGTCTCTTCCAGTGTGTGGTAGTCTCCTCCAGTGTGTGGAAGGTAGCCTACTCCAGTGTGTGGTTGGTAGTCTCTTCCAGTGTGTGGTAGTCTACTCCAGTGTGTGGTTGGTAGTCTCTTCCAGTGTGTGGTAGTCTCCTCCAGTGTGTGGTAGTCTCCTCCAGTGTGTGGTAGTCTCCTCCAGTGTGTTATGTAGTCTACTCCAGTGTGTGGTAGGTAGTCTCCTCCAGTGTGTGGTATGTAGTCTACTCCAGTGTGTGGTAGGTACTCTACTCCAGTGTGTGGCAGGTACTCTACTCCAGTGTGTGGTATGTAGTCTACTCCAGTGTGTGGTAGTCTACTCCAGTGTGTGGTAGTCTACTCCAGTGTGTGGTAGTCTACTCCAGTGTGTGGTAGGTACTCTACTCCAGTGTGTGGTAGTCTACTCCAGTGTGTGGTAGGTAGTCTACTCCAGTGTGTGGTAGTCTCCTCCAGTGTGTGGTAGGTAGTCTACTCCAGTGTGTGGTAGGTACTCTACTCCAGTGTGTGGTATGTAGTCTACTCCAGTGTGTGGTAGTCTACTCCAGTGTGTGGTATGTAGTCTACTCCAGTGTGTGGTAGGTACTCTACTCCAGTGTGTGGTAGGTACTCTACTCCAGTGTGTGGTATGTAGTCTACTCCAGTGTGTGGTAGTCTACTCCAGTGTGTGGTAGTCTCCTCCAGTGTGTGGTAGGTACTCTACTCCAGTGTGTGGTAGGTACTCTACTCCAGTGTGTGGTAGTCTACTCCAGTGTGTGGTAGTCTACTCCAGTGTGTGGTAGGTAGTCTCCTCCAGTGTGTGGTATGTAGTCTACTCCAGTGTGTGGTAGGTAGTCTCCTCCAGTGTGTGGTATGTAGTCTCTTCCAGTGTGTGGTAGTCTACTCCAGTGTGTGGTAGTCTACTCCAGTGTGTGGTATGTAGTCTACTCCAGTGTGTGGTAGTCTACTCCAGTGTGTGGTAGGTAGTCTACTCCAGTGTGTGGTGTAGTCTACTCCAGTGTGTTTCCAGTGTGTGGTAGTCTCCTCCAGTGTGTGGTAGGTAGTCTACTCCAGTGTGTGGTAGTCTACTCCAGTGTGTGGTAGGTAGTCTACTCCAGTGTGTGGTAGTCTACTCCAGTGTGTGGTAGGTAGTCTACTCCAGTGTGTAGTAGTCCCTCCAGTGTGTGGTAGGTAGTCTACTCCAGTGTGTGGTAGGTAGTCTCCTCCAGTGTGTGGTATGTAGTCTACTCCAGTGTGTGGTAGTCTACTCCAGTGTGTGGTAGGTAGTCTCCTCCAGTGTGTGGTAGTCTCCTCCAGTGTGTGGTAGGTAGTCTCCTCCAGTGTGTGGTATGTAGTCTACTCCAGTGTGTGGTAGTCACTCCAGTGTGTGGTAGGTAGTCTCCTCCAGTGTGTGGTAGTCTACTCCAGTGTGTGGTAGGTAGTCTCCTCCAGTGTGTGGTATGTAGTCTACTCCAGTGTGTGGTAGTCTACTCCAGTGTGTGGTAGTCTACTCCAGTGTGTGGTAGGTAGTCTCCTCCAGTGTGTGGTAGTCTCCTCCAGTGTGTGGTAGGTAGTCTCCTCCAGTGTGTGGTAGTCTCCTCCAGTGTGTGGTAGTCTCCTCCAGTGTGTGGTAGGTAGTCTACTCCAGTGTGTGGTAGGTAGTCTCCTCCAGTGTGTGGTAGTCTCCTCCAGTGTGTGGTAGGTAGTCTCCTCCAGTGTGTGGTATGTAGTCTACTCCACCATTCAGTAGATGTCAACACAGTCTGGACATGAGTCAAGGGAGTTACTGTTGCTCCAATCAGAACATGCTGTCAACTGTTTTATGTTTGAAATCCCTGCTGGTCACAATACGTACAGGATCGAGTCAGTCTGAGCAACGTGTGACACGGGTGAGCGAGCATGTAGCTGGCTGTTAATATGATGTAGGACGATGAAATCCCCCAATATATCAACATAAATAAGAACAGTTTGGAGGACATGTGTGTGTATTTCTACCAAAAACATTCACTAAAGAAAAACAGATTATGGTACCGTTTGTTATGCTCTCTGAACCCAGTTGGTTCATCACCCTGATATAAACATACGTCATCAAAAACCATCTTGACTTCTTCCCTGACTCCCAGCTAACTGGTAAAGAGTGGGTTCTCCAGAAAACACAGCAGCTGTTAGATTCTACACCCAGGCTATATATTCGAACTATAGCCTACATTTCAGAGACACCGAGGTTATAAAATGAAAATGAAATGGAATTTTGACACGGTAGATCTTAAAGGACTTTTCTCTGAGTGTATTTCATTGTATTATTGTATTAAAGGCAGCCAATGTAACCAGGGTAAGCATGCGTGTATAATTTCATTCCCACAGCATCCTCACTGCAGGGAGCTGGGTCATAGAGCCCAGAACACAACGGCTTTATTTGATTTAGAAAAGTCCTGTCCCCGGTCATGGCCCTGCCCGGTATGGACCGTCTGCCTTATTGCTCTTCTGACAGAGATTGATGTCTCATGGAGCCATGTGTACAACTCTCTCCCAGAGCCATGTGTACAACTCTCTCCCAGAGCCATGTGTACAACTCTCTCCCAGAGCCATGTGTACAACTCTCTCCCAGAGCCATGTGTACAACTCTCTCCCAGAGCCATGTGTACAACTCTCTCCCAGAGCCATGTTTACAACTCTCTCCCAGAGCCATGAGTACAACTCTCTCCCAGAGCCATGTGTACAACTCTCTCCCAGAGCCATGTGTACAACTCTCTCCCAGAGCCATGTGTACAACTCTCTCCCAGAGCCATGAGTACAACTCTCTCCCAGAGCCATGTGTACAACTCTCTCCCAGAGCCATGTTTACATTGACGTAGAAGAAGAGAAGAAGAAGCCGTTGAAACAACGGACCGTATAGAAACTCCTTACTGCTTCTCAACACATTATAATTTTGAAGCAGATTTATGGCATGACGTTGTATCTCCTTAACATGTGTTTAGTAATTGTTTCTCAGGCACGGCAGTTTGTTGTGGGGAGCTTTGCTTACACAAGGGGCCAAAACCATAAGTTCATTCATTTAAAATGTGATTTATGTTTAAAAAGAGGTACAATTTGGTTTTTACAAAATATTGTACCATCGTGTTAATAAATAAAATCAGACCTCTATAAAAATAGACACTATTGGAGTGATTTATAATACTGAACAATACTGTATGTTAATAAATGAAATCAGACCCATCCTGCCATCATCTACATGCTTGGGTTTAATCGCACATATAAAACCCTTAAATGATATCCCTTTCAACGCATGTACAAGTTAAAGGCTTCATAACAGAGAGACATGCGTGACTAGCGTTGAGGCCCTGCATTCAAGTCCCCCAACATAGGCCTGCCAATAATCTCACAGTTTCCTCAATTTCTTATAATTAGATTAATAATCCTCATGTTACATTGACATTGATGTTTTCATTCACCAACTAAATTACATATAAATGCCTGTTCTCTGCTAGGAAATCTCCATCAACAACAGGAATTTATCACCACTAAATTGAACTTTTAAGATTTGACATATAACTAAATCTGCTTATTTGTGTATAGCTGTGTCTAAATCTGTGTAATATGATCAACTATTATTTATGTATAGTGTTTTTTGAAAGTAGACATTGAATGTCAATTTTGAGCATGGTGAAGTTATTAATTATGCTTTGGATGGTGTTTCAATATACCCAGTCACGACAAAAATACAGGTGTCCTTCCTAACTCAGTTGCCGGAGAGGAAGGAAACCGCTCAGGGATTTCACTATGAGAAAAAATGACTTTAAAACAGTTACAGAGTTTAATGGCTGTGATAGGAGGAAACTGAGACATTGTAGTTACTCCACAATACTAACCTAAATACTAACCTAAATGACAGAGTGAAAAGAAGAAAGCCTGTACAGAATACAAATATTCCAAAACATGCATCCTGTTTGCAACAAGGCACTAATAGAAAACTGCAAAAAATGTGGCAAAGAAATTATCTTTATGTCCTGAAAAAAAAAGAGTTATGTTTGGGGCGAATCCAACACAACACATCACTGAGTAGCACTATTCATATTTTCAAGCATTGTGGCCGCTGCATCATGTTATGGGTCTGCTTGTAATCGACACGGATTAAAGGAGTTTTTGAGGATAAAATGAAACGGAATATAGCTAAGCACAGGCGAAATAATAGAGGAAGACCTGGTTCAGTCTGGTTCAGTCTGCTTTCCAATCAGACACTGGGAGACAAATTCACCTTTCAGCAGGACAATAACCTAAAACATAGGGTCAAATCTACCCTGGAGTCACTTACCAAGACAGCATTGAATGTTCCTGAGTGTTGCAGTTTTGACTTACAGTACATCTACTTGAACATCTGTGGCAAGACTTGAAAACGGTTGTCTAACAATGGTCATCAATGAACTAGACAGAGCTTGAAGAATTTCTTGTATTGTACAATCACGGAATGCAAAGCTTTTAGAGACTAACCAAGAAAGACTGATTCTAACATGTATTGACTCAGGGGTGTGACTCAATACTGTGTGTGAGATATTTCTGTATTTCATTTTCAATAAATGTGCTTTTTTTTATACATATTTTTTTCACTTTGCCATTATGGAGTATTGTGTGTAGAGGTGAGACAGAAAAAAAATGTGTAATCCATTTTGACATCAGGCTGTAATACAGCAAAATGTGGAACAAGTCAAAGGGTATGAATACTTTCTGAAGGCACTGTATGTACCTTGTTCCAGAGATCACTGGCCTAAGCCTTCATGAAGAGAACATCTACCCATCTACCCATAACCCACTGGGGTAAAGTGTTCAGAGTGAAACCCTTACAGCTTCATGAAGAGAACATCTACCCATCTACCCATAACCCACTGGGGTAACGTGTTCAGAGTGAAACCCTTACAGCTTCATGAAGAGAACATCTACCCATCTACCCATAACCCACTGGGGTAACGTGTTCAGAGTGAAACCCTTACAGCTTCATGAAGAGAACATCTACCCATCTACCCATAACCCACTGGGGTAACGTGTTCAGAGTGAAACCCTTACAGCTTCATGAAGAGAACATCTACCCATCTACCCATAACCCACTGGGGTAACGTGTTCAGAGTGAAACCCTTACAGCTTCATGAAGAGAACATCTACCCATCTACCCATAACCCACTGGGGTAAAGTGTTCAGAGTGAAACCCCGTTTTAACATCTACCGATCAGGGTCTTACTGTAATGTTGTGTTGATCCCAGGGTCTTACTGTAATGTTGTGTTGATCCCAGGGTCTTACTGTAATGGTGTGTTGATCACAGGGTCTTACTGTAATGGTGTGTTGATCCCAGGATCCTAGGGTCTTACCTGTAATGGTGTGCCACATCATCTTGAATAACTCCATTGCATCTCACTGAGGAAGAGCTTCACATAGTCAGAGTGATCACCAGATGACTTCCAGGTAAATAAAGGATCTGCGATACCAATTAACAAAGACTGTCTGGGACACACCAACTACACAGCAAAAAGTTGTCTACAGCATCTGCACCAAAACACCTAACCAGAATTAAAAAATCTACTGCAAACAAAGGTTTTTCAAAATTCACACATTTCACAAAGACGTCAGCAATACTGGTGTTGTAATAACGAACACGAATTTGATTCAGGAAAAAAAAAAAACAGAAAACGTTCAATGCTAATGAAACACCATGCCACTCAAGTTGGAGATGTATTTAAGGCTAACGGCCATACAGAGCTACCTAGCTAGTTCTAGATCTTCTGATGGATTGAATTAATAACAACACTATATATTACTGTGCCACCATGTGTTGCTGTCTGTCTGCGTTCTGTCCCTTCGGAGTGGTCTGAGGTGGACGTTTCCATTGGTCAAGCTGCTGGAAGGCAACAGCATGGAGACAGAAGCAGAGTTTAGCTGACTATTCTTCCCAAGGACCAATCAGCACTCTACCACTAGACACTCTGGTGCTGCTGCACCTCATATCCACATACTGTATGAATGAGTGTGGATGGGGAGGACGGACGGGGTGGAGGAGTATTTTTCCCCCCAGAAAATGGGTTGAACTGTTGGTGGGTAATGTACAAGAGCTCTGATCTACAGCTAAGTCACATGACCAGGATGTCCTTCACAGGAACTGAAAAGAAGCCTGGGGTGTATTCACTAGGGACCAAATGGAATGAAACAGAATGAAATGGGGTGCGACCTACCTGAATGTATCCAATAGAAACTCTCGTTTTCATTGCAAAATGTTTTCCCTTTGGAGTAAACTTTTTCCACTAGAAAATGTTTTTGACTAATGATTACACCCCTGACATTCTAGAATCTAGACAGAGCAATGGATTGTTTCCTAACATTCTAGAATCTAGACAGAGCATTGGATTGTTTCCTAACATTCTAGAATCTAGACAGAGCGTTGGATTGTTTCCTAACATTCTAGAATCTAGACAGAGCGTTGGATTGTTTCCTAACATTCTAGAATCTAGACAGAGCGGTGGATTGTTTCCTAACATTCTAGAATCTAGACAGAGTGTTGGATTGTTTCCTAACATTCTAGAATCTAGACAGAGCGTTGGATTGTTTCCTAACATTCTAGAATCTAGACAGAGCGTTGGATTGTTTCCTAACATTCTAGAATCTAGACAGAGCGTTGGATTGTTTCCTAACATTCTAGAATCTAGACAGAGTGTTGGATTGTTTCCTAACATTCTAGAATCTAGACAGAGTGGTGGATTGTTTCCTAACATTCTAGAATGTAGACGGAGCATTGGATTGTTTCCTAACATTCTAGAATCTAGACAGAGCGGTGGATTGATTCCTAACATTTCTAGACAGAGTGTTAACATTCTAGAATCTAGACAGAGCATTGGATTGTTTCCTAACATTCTAGAATCTAGACAGAGCGGTGGATTGTTTCCTAACATTCTAGAATCTAGACAGAGTGTTGGATTGTTTCCCACCATTCTAGAATCTAGACAGAGCGTTGGATTGTTTCCTAACATTCTAGATTGTAGACAGAGCGTTGGATTGTTTCCTAACATTCTAGATTGTAGACAGAGCGGTGGATTGTTTCCTAACATTCTAGAATCTAGACAGAGTGTTGGATTGTTTCCCACCATTCTAGAATCTAGACAGAGCGTTGGATTGTTTCCTAACATTCTAGATTGTAGACAGAGTGTTGGAATGGTTATTGGCAGGGATTCCTGGCACTAGCCCCTGCCTATCAAGAGCATGTTCAGTTCCCCAAGTTCACAAAATTAAAAATTGTTTGTGAATGTACATATGGCTGGGCTGTCTGATATAGTGGAATAACCAGACAGTTTTCCCTCCCAGCCATTTCTGGATTAAGTGCTGTCTGTTAGTCAACATGGTGATTGAGTTGAACTGAAAAAGGAACTCAATGTTGCCCCAAGACATTTTGAATAAATACCAGACAGTGAAGCTTGGGAATAAACTGTAGTGGACTTTCATGCTTGTAATTCATTTTTTTCCCCTTATTTTATGTCCACGAATGGATATTCTATATTTTATGAAATTGCACCATATTTATCATACATAGTGTTAAGCACTCACAGGACATGCTAGTAAATCTAGTTCTGAGGTCAACTAAAAACAAGTTATTTTCCTCCTGCACTGAGATCTGAACAGAGAGTACTAAATGTGGCTTCTCCATCTAAAAAAAATAAAAAATAAATCCACTTTGCCTAAGCAGGTGCTAGAACCAATTAGTAATGAATTCATTAAAGAGTAGACAAGGGATGTAATAAATGCCATCCACCTGGCCAACACACCTGGTGTGATTATGATCAATAAGAGTCATTAGCTGAGCTATGGACATGTCCTCAAACAGTAACCATGCTACACGCGCCTGCAAGGCTTCACAGAGACATTATCACCTGTGTTTTATTGGCATCTTTATGCTTCTTCCATCCACGTTACAAGACAAATCATATGAACATTTGAGCCAAGGTTGAGATTAAAGTTGATTATATTTAAAGTAGCCCCTTGTACGCACTGATATTATAGTGTATGAACCAAATAGTCAGGATTGTATAACATATTGCCGCAGATGTACTTATATTTCCAAAGGAAACAATCTCAATGGCTCGGTAAATGGAATAGAGTTGATCTGTAATATGGGTAATTTAAGCAGAGAGGGTGAACTGTTATGCCTATGTAGTTTATATCATAAATCAGGAACCAATGGTAAGGTAGTATATAGGAGAGTTTTGTTTAGCCATTACGCTACGTAGTATGTTAGCTCTATTAACTAATGCACACAGCTCTGCAGTGGAGGGTCTTACCGACAAGCTAGTCACACGCTGCCATGCATCCAAACACCACGTTATTGTCTAACCTCCATTGGGGAAGCCTGGTTCTCGACGAGGGTTTGGATGACTAATAAACACTGAACACAAATACAAACGCAGCATGTAAAGTGTTTGTCCCATGTTTCATGAGCTGAAATAAAAAAGATCCCAGAAACTCACAAAAAGCTTAATTCTCTGAAATGTTGTGCACACATTTGTTTACATCCCCTGTTATTGAGCATTTCTCCTTTATAATCCATCCAAGATAATCAATTTCTCATTTCTCCAAGATAATCCATCCACCTGACAAGTGTGGCATATCAAGAAGCTGATTAAACAGCATGATCATTACACAGGTGCATTCTTCCAGCTGAGGGCAGTTAAAGGTCCCTCTAAAATGTACGGTTTTGTCACACAATTCTTCCAACTGGCCTTACAACTGCAGATCCTGTGTGTGGTGTCACGTGGGCGAGCGGTTTGCTGATGTCAACGTTGTGAACAGAGTGCCCCATGATGGCGATGGGGTTATGGTATGGGCAGGCATAAGCTGAGGACAACAAACACAATTGCATTTTATCAATGGCGATTTGAAAGCTCAAAAATACAGTGACGAGATCCTGAGGCCCATTTTATTAAGGTATCTGTGACCAACAGATGCATATCTGTATTCCCAGTCATGTGAAATCCATAGATTAGGACCTAATGAATGTATTTCAATTCACATATTTTCCTCATATGAACTGTAACTCAGTGGAATCTTTTAAATTGTTGCATGTTGCGTTTATATTTTTGTTCAGTATATTTTAACTCCTTTCTAAGGATGACAAAATATGCTGTAAAGTGGAAGGTGTTTTAATCTGTCTATCACAGTTTAAACTGTATTTAGCTACACATCTTATTGATGCATCTATTAACTTCTCAAAGAACATTCACTACATAGTGTCATGACTGTTTATATAGTAGACATGGAAGAGCTATAATGCTATTTCAATTTAACTAAGATACCATATTAGGCTTATCAGAGTTGATCGTATCAGTACTGGTGGGGTCTGAAATATGATTCTCAGCCAGACTCACACAACAATATGTGTCCACAAGGAATTAAGTCAAATCAAATTGTATTTGTCACGTGCGCCAAATACAGGGAAATGCTTACTTTACAAGCCCTTAACCAACAAATCAGTTTTAGGACAATACAACCCCAAAAAAGTAAGAGATAAGAATAACAAATATTTAAAGAGCAGCAGTAAATAAGAATAGCGGGGCTCTATACAGGGGGAGGTACCGGTAAAGAGTCAATGTGCGGGGGTACTGGTGTCGAACGGAGGATACACCGAATTGAAGGTAATTTCTCTTCCGAAATACCATGTCTGTTTCACAGCCTCTGGCTGTCACAGCACTGTATGTATTTATGGGCCAGTCTTAGAGTAGAAACACAACACAATCATCTGGGAAGGATGGACAACGTGATGTCAAAGGTAATAACAACACAAAGTTCAATTCATTGCATCTGTTAGACAGGGAGTCTACACAGTTGACTTCAATATAAATGTGAGGAATTTGGTGATAAAATGTCCACTGCTTTGAATCGAGTTGGAGGCAACAACCGGAAGTGGAGGAAGGCAGATTGAGCTGTTACCTGGAGGGAGGTGGGCTTTTCTTTTATTTACATCATTTCTGATCTGCTTTATAAAGTTTATGAATACTTAATATCCATATGTGTTTTTGTTCAAAATGTATCAAGACTGCACAAATGTCCCTAATTTGTTTATCAATAACTTTTCATGTTCAGAATTGTGCACTCTCCTCAAACAATAGCATGGTATTATTCTACTGTAAAAGCTACTGTAAAGTGGACAGTGCAGTTAGAGTAACAAGAATTTAAGCTTCCTGACAATATCAGATATGTCCATGTTCTGGGAAATGTTCTTGTTACTTACAACCTCATGCTAATCACATTAGCCTATGTTAGCTCAACAGTTCCTGTGAAAGGGACACCTGAAGAAGATTTATCAATTAAATACATCAACAACAACCGATGACATTGAGTATAAAATAAGGAGTTAAAACAAAGGCATGCATTTTTTTCAGCAATGGTGCTATCTGAGGCCTACTGATCTTAAGACAGTTGTATCTTACCTCCTTCCGACCACACCTGCATACACCTGCATTCTCTATCACATGACATAGGGCCACACAATGTCCACAGCACATGACACAATCTCAATCTCAACTGTGGATCTGAGACGTTGGAAAAAGACACATGGGTAAGTTCCCCAAACAGGTAGGAATGTTGTTAAGAGTTTTGAAGTACTGTGGGGTAAAACTGCCTGTCAGAATATCTAAACAAATAGTCCTAGCTGTAGTGTTGTGGTAACCTAACGCTGGGTTTGGCTGCTCTGAAATACCCTTTATAATTAGGCTACTGCTACTCAATGACAATATACAATCCCATTGCTTGCGCTATTTAAGCAAAGCGTGGCTTGCAGTAGGTCTAGGATACACCCTGTCACCCTGTAGAGAAAGGAAAGGAAACATCAACACACTTCAAAGCTTCTCTTTCCTCTGTTCTCTTTAGAAGACACAAACAGGTGTGGCTAGAAAACATATTCACAATTTATATAGGAGTCCATTTTCATTAGGTGTATAGCCTTACTGATAGGAGCCCGTTTTCAGAATGTAAATACCCGGTAAAAAAAAAAAAAAACTGGGACACGTTAGATTGTGTCACTACAACAACAGTTGACAGAATAATCTATTTTTTTTAATCCCAGATGTAAACATTTAGAGAGTGACGTTACGGAGACCAAATGAACCTAGAACAAGCAAGTCCTATGAACACTAGGTGTGGTTGTCGGTTGCCATGGACTCCTGGTGGAAGTCAATTTGAACAGTTTGAGGACATCTCTATCATGTCCTAATTACAAAGGAAGAAAACTTTCCCTCTCGGTTCAGAGCACAATAATAATGAGGTCAGTGATTATGTTAATTGAAGTCGTTTCTCTACAACATATCCGTGTGTCTAATTCTAATCTGAGAAGAGAACAAGATAACTTCCCCAAGGGTACAGAATATGTTTTGTAGCTTTAATGACAATCTGTTAGGATTTGTGGTACCTCAATTCAACTCATGCCAAGACCTAAACGCGTCCTAATGTAAAACTATTGATGTCTTAAAATATTTTGAAACAATAAATTGGAATTTCCTTCGATTCACCAGGCTACACAAAAAATATATTAGGTAACAGAATTACACGATTTGTTATTTCACAAAGTTGCCTATTCAAAAATGGTTTAGCTCAAAGCTCAACGATGCATAGATTTTAGTTAGTCTACAACAAAATAAATAAATCCACACGAGAAATATTTTGTCCAAATTTAATTACGAATATCATAAAACTGAATTGCATGTAGTGTCACATAAAATAAATGAATGGAAGTAAAATGAAATATTCACATCAGCTATACATATGGTATATCTAATCTATAACCTTTGGTAGTGCGCATGCTCCTGTATTTATAATAGATAACCGTTGGTAGTGCGCATGCTCCTGTATTTATAATAGATAACCGTTGGTAGTGCGCATGCTCCTGTATTTATAATAGATAAGTCTCTGTCTCTCTGTCTCTATCTCTGTCTCTCTCTGTCTCTCTCTCTCTCTCTCTGTCTCTCTCTCTCTCTGTCTCTCTCTCTCTCTCTCTCTCTCTGTCTCTCTCTCTCTCTCTCTGTCTCTCTCTCTCTCTCTCTCTCTCTCTCTCTCTCTGTCTCTGTCTCTCTCTGTCTCTCTCTCTCTCTCTCTGTCTCTCTCTCTCTGTCTCTCTCTCTCTGTCTCTCTCTCTCTCTCTCTGTCTCTCGCTCTGTCTCTCTCCCTCTCTCTCGCTCTCTCTCTCTCTTATGAAGAGGAAATAAAATACCAACCCTAACCTAATAGGATTTCATTTACAAAACAACGAAATAGCATTTATGTTTTATTGCCTTCTACAAGTGTAATTAAAAACGGTTTAGCATACATGAGATAACTAGTCAAATGACCTGTGCCATAAAAAAGGAGAGGTAAAAAAACATAGGAAAAAAACGCAGGCCTACCGACATTACTTCTGTTGTAGTTGTGTGTCATAAAACAACAAAGATTAACAACTTAAATTGGTGGCCTAATTTGTACAGTTGACATGATGCCTTCTGTAGGGGACGGATGGTGATGTTTTTCTAGCCCTAAACCACTGCATCATGGTGGGAAACAACGGCCCAGGGAGAAAGCTACCCCTGGTCTACCCCTGGTCTACCCCTGTCGCAAACATCTAATTGGAATGAACCCATTTAGCACATGTCAGGGAAAGGCGACAACATGGACAATGTCAGCGCCTCTACAAATCTTCTGTGGTCTAAACCTAATAGCGTGTCACTGTGCCTGTCCAGCGCCACTACTGACTGGTTGGTGTCTCAGACAGCTAGCTGCGTGACTCATGGTACATGACCATTCTTTATTTAGCTGCTGGGCGATTCGGGCGAATCGCAGGGGAAAAAAGGTGGAACATACATACAGCTAGACTGCATGATGGCAGGAAACGCGCGTCAACCCTTATTCCACTTTGGGTTGGGTCTGGCAGGAAGTGACCAGTCCGTTGAAAGGCATTATGCCAATCATTTGATATTATATAAAGACTTGACTATTGTTTTTATTAACTCATGAAAGACCGGTAAAGACCTCTGAATCAGACTGAACAGGGTAATTAACGAGCCTACCTCCACTAATTATTCCTTTATCCATATGAGTGCTAATATCCTAGACATGAGTTTCAATTATTTCTAATGACACATACAATGGTTTCTAATTATAAGTGAAGGTGTTCATATCATTTACCTATAGACAAATATATAATCCACACTGCGCCATGTCTGACCCAGGAGCCCACGTACAACCTCACCCAGGCTGTAAACGAGGAGGTTGGCTACTAAGAGCCTTATAACTTTCCTTTTTTTTTAAATGAATTGATCCAAAATGAATGAAAAGTCAGAATAAAAATAACGTAGGCCCTATCTCGAATCGAGAGCTCAACATATTAATATTAAGAATATGGGCCTATTGTATACAGAACTAACTAATTCTACTCTATTAATTTCTAACACGATTTGTCTTTCTATGCTCGTTGACGTTTAACGCGTACAATTGGTCCTTCAAGTGTGCTGCTAACAATGCAAATTATTACGACATTAGTGTTGCATTAACTTTCCCGTTAGAATGTCTTTCCACGGTAGTAATATATCAGAATATATATATATATATTCCATACACATCTGACGCGCTCATGTCAGCTTTACGCGGAGCATGAATATGGAGTTTTCCATACCACCTCTCAAACTTCAACTCCGCAGCACCCAGCGGCTCAGGCAGATCAACCTATCAGAGGCGAGCCTTTTGAACAGAGCCGAGACAGCCTCGAAGTCAGCCAAAGGGCAAGCGCATGTGAATTGAGGAAGAGAGAGAGAAAAAAAAGTCCAACTACCTTTACATTGGAGAAAGGGCAGGAATTGCCCCTCTCACATCCATCTCTGCCTAACAGCTAGACGGCAACCCGAGAGGTTCATTGTAGGGTTGCTATGATTCACTGTCCACTGTACGGCTGGGGAATAAGGATCTTTATCTCTGAAAACGGATATATAGTGGCCTTGGGAAGGGTACAACATAGTTCAGACATATATAGCACAATATACATCGAAACAAACAGGTTTATCCATCACCAAAGGTTTCCTTTAAATGTTATGTATATGTAAGAAAATAGCGTTGTCATTTAACCAAGATCGTAAGTAGGTGGATGGAAAACATTACGGGTGTGAAGGGCCCTTGGCAGCGGCTCTCTGATCTGTAACGCTGGATGTCTTTATTTGCCTTGATTCATGAAAAGAAACCACACAGAAGAGATAACGACACGATAACAAACAGAACATTAGCAGAATCATCACAATCATTGTAATAAATCCACATTTCAGCCAAGGTTTAAAAAACCCGTGTAAACACACCGATGCTTTTTCTTCACCTGTTACCATAATAAGGACTAAACTATCCAAACTAAAGATACCAATGTTTAATCATCAGATCAATTGTCTATTGGGAAAATCTGCGCACCGTGGGATGAACATGTGGAACCGTGGACGGGCAGTCATGATTCATCAAGTGGCACAACAGCTTTCCTTCTCTTCTCCGGCTGGGTCTCCGTGTACCTCCGGGGCTCCGGGGCTCCATGTACTGCCGGGTTCAACCAACGCCTCAGCTCTAGTACATAGACTAGTCAACTCAGTAACTTGATACTAGACTAATCCTTCCTGCAGCCTGGCAACTATGTTAATAACTTGACAGCTTTGAGGATTGTATAGGCCAACATCAAGTGCGCATTAGAAAAAAGTTGCCAGGTTTACACTCCAACAACCAATCAGAAAAAAAAGGTTAGGGTATAACAATAACGAACATAATCATACAGAATGTCTTCTAAACTTTGTTCAGAACTTGAAATTACTCTGAAATGATGAAACATATTGTCTTATATTATTGGAGAAAGTAAGCAGCTATTTGGTAGCTAACGGCTTTTGTTCGATAGTTAGTATTACCCGTTTTGTAGGTCTGTTCGTCAAATAATAAAACGTTGATTTCCATTAACATCTTAATTTAATATTTGACGTCTATATTATAATTGGACCATAACATACTATAATCTGACTATCACATTTGGAACAGGATATTTTACTGTTTTCATGGGTCAAATATTTTCCTGAAGGTTTAAATATAATTCATAGTTGGAACGTGCAAGATCGCATTCATTTCTGTCATTGAAAACAACACACACAGCTCGGCCTGAGTTTAAACTGGCTGCTAGCGCAAGTCATAAATATTCATTGACAAGCTAGGCGCACTGAGGGCTGGCGCCTGCGCTGTTCGAGAGCTTTAAACGCGACTCTGCTGTTTTCAGCTTGTTGTGACCGTTAAGAAACGTCGCAATACAGTCAACTGAACAAATTAAGTTAGTGTGAACAAAACTGAAAGGATGAGATTTCCTTATTCCGTCGATTATCCGGTTCATAAGAGCCCATGCACGCCGTGTTGGCTACACCGCCTGTCATTCAGACATCTTCGTATGGAGACGAGAAGATTTCCATGTCAGCTATTTTTGTGAAGGAAGAATCTCAAATATTGATTCTACCAGATATATATATATTTCGTTTACATTCCAAAATGTAAAACAAATGTCATTAAATTAGTCATAAACACACATTAACAATGTAATTGACATTTTACATTAAAAAACAGACATCGTCATGTGGTATTACAGAACAGAAGTCAACTATTAACATTTGAAAAGACTGAGAACAAATGTAGGACATTGGTAATTATAGGACTATTGTGTTACTTTTTAGGCTATCACTACGACCCACAGTGTGTGGTTCTAAAGCCCCCCCCCTGCATGGACAGAGTTAATACTAGTTGAATACACAATCGTCTTGAACTTGAGTAACCTAATGGAATCTCTGCATATACATGTTTTAGTAGTGTCTGTCTGTGTAGCGCTGATATTGGCATGAGGAGACCATGGTTGTCTCGTAGTTCAAGACACTTTGCAGTTGAATTCAGCCTCGACATGCATTTGTTGCTTTTTCCAAAACCAGGTGTGCGATATAACGATATGATCTGGTAACATCTAATAATATTATAAAGTTATATTTGAGGCCTAGTGATATTTTAGTTCAAAATAAATGTTAAGGACATTCAAGACCAGAGTCGATATAATCAAAGCTTTCTAGCTTTGTTCGAGACCGACCGGTCTTTTCAAACAAAACCAATGTCATTCTATATTGCAAAACATATTTATGGGTATATGGTATACACAGCACTTTCTATTGCTGGTCTAATGATGCATGAATGAAAACGTATTGGCACTAGAATCTAAATAGATAGTCTTAAATAGAGTCGGAAAAGTCATTTTAGTACCGCCATTCATTTATCAGGAAAATAAATGAATAGCCTGGCACGCAAAAATAATATGAATACATTTCAAACAAATCACCTCAGATATCATGAATTTCCGCCATTTAAATTACACACACACGAACGCACATACACACACTCTTACATTTTAAATCAAATGTTTTATATGGACTTGGAAAAACACATAGTAATTCTTCTATTTCATCCTGGACCATGGTAACGTATTTTATAAAAACAGATCACATTTCAACTCTTAGTTCTATCCTGTACGATTGCAAATCATTTTAATTTAAAAAAAAACAGATCTTATTTCAAATCTTATTTCAGAGAAAATGTTTAGGCACGTAGTATTACTGTAAACTATATGTAAAAAATAAAACACATAAACACACTGCGTGAGGATTGTTACTGATGACTGATCAATTGAACATTGTGTGCAGGCCATTTGTCTTCGTCTTTTCTGTTAGAATTGTTTCGTCATTTTTCGGCCTGTCCAACGTGTCATGTTGTCAGCTGTAGACTGACAGATCGGGGATTATATGATTCTATTCTGTGTCGCCTTAGCGCACTGGCAGTGTTAACGACGCAGGACAGGCTGGTGATCACTGGCGTCTGTCTGTTGACGTGAACCCTGCCTAATGGTCCGGTCAACCAGGCTGGCTACACCACGGAACAAAGACTACAACACTGACTCCAGAAGTCCCAACACTTCCTCGGCACTATGACATCCATCTGACACAGCTAGCTTTGGGGAAACTGAATTACATCGAGAACAATTAAGTAAAAACATAAACAATTTCGTTTACACAGACTGATAATTATATCCGTCACGATTAACCGTTTACATTCTCGAATTACTCGAGGGCAAGGACTGGTATGTTAATTATGGATTAACAGGAGACAAGGACAGGAATAATCAAATTACTTAACATTAATTCGTATTACTGAATTGGATTCTGCAAGCCTAAAAAGGCTAGCATGATGTGATTTAGGTGGTGCCCTTTGATAAGCGGGTGATAGAGCAGTAGCTTAGCCTAGCCTGATAAGACGGTCCACATATCATGTCCCTTTATTGATAGTCTAGGTGTTATGAAATGTGCACCACCTATTTGATTTGTGACCCTCTGAACATGTCATTTAAAACTGTTACTTTAATATGATAGTTATTTCAATATAATACCTCATATAGGCTTATCATGCTTTACTAAATGCCTAGTTCCCTATTTAACTGTGTTGTTAATGATAATGGTATACATAGGTAATCACGAAGCAGTCATTTTGATGTCCAGTCATATTTAGACAGTAGGCTATGAGAAACAAAAAATATTGGAAGACAATAGTTGGTTGTATTTTTTTATGCTTTAATATAGTACGAAATGTAACCAAACATTTTGTGTAGACTAAATTCTACATAAGAGCGTATTTCTCCATAAATCCCGATCATTTCTAACGTTACCCTTTTACATGCGGATAAATATGGAAAATTGAGCTATATACATGTAGGTAATACTGCCTTGACATTATCAAGGTAATGGACAAATAGTTTTTTAAAATCTTTTATCACGTACATAAACAGATTGACACGGAGTTTCAGGCTTTCACTACACGATTTATCGACATGACATTAAATAACAGCAATGGTAAGTACTGTGCTACTCCAACAGGACCGTAGACGGAATGTGGCACCAAATACAAAAGCACATAAATAGACTAATAGTCGGTAAGGTCGACGTCATAGTGGAGACGGAAGTTATACTGAGTAATTCACATTGGGTACACATCAACTACAACATTCTGTTCAATCAACACTAGTCATCGCAATATTATTGTTAAAACCATCTCATTTTCCATATATCTAGGGATCACATTTTCACAAATGCCCTTAAACTGTGATATAACTATTTACAAAATAAAATATAACATGTTTGAACTGTGAATCTTTATGTACAAAGAAAATCAGGCCACGAACCGCAGATAGCATGCATTGAGATATCTCTTTCAAAAAAAGAGCCGGGGGGAGGGGGAGAAAATGTGTAAAAAAACTTTAACTTGGTAGCTGGTCGTGCACCTTGTCCATGCATCACTCTGTCTCTCTCTCTGTAGCCATTAACCAACCATTTTGGCTTCCTCGTATTTTTCTCTGTCCACGCATTATAGACTGACTTTCAAAGTCTTTGATTCCAAGCAGTCCTATTTCTGCAGTCTTTGTGAAAATATTTTACACGTACCATTCATTAAAATTTGACGACAGCGTGGTGTGGTGACTGGTCGTGTGGTGTACTGTCGAGGTTGCCGGTGATATGGAACTGGAATTATGGTTCTCTGTGGACGGGGACACGATGGTGGGCGGCGTGGACGATTCGTAGCCGGAACTGGCCGCTGGTGACGGTTGGGGTCCTTGCGTGGTAGCCTCGTGAACCTATGAGACAGAGCGGGGGAAAAAATGAACAACAGGACATTTTTACAGTTGACAGTGTGCCTGTGTATTACTCATACGCTGCCATGCTTTACGGTATTATGAAGGCTTAAAGTTCGATTCTCCATAGTGAAAAGAGAATACGTCAGCTAATTATATACATGCTAATGATAATACATTTTAATAAATAAACCAAGATCCTAAATTAAAATGCATGATTCAGTATTTTTGGAAATGATTCCAGCGTGAAAGGGTTTATGAAAACACAACAGCTAGTTGTACTGCCATCGTACGTTCATATTTGCTGGAATGTATACACAGCATTTTCCTTCTCAACAATATCCAATATATGGACTTATTTATAGCACGCTAAATATTCAGAATAATTTTAAGTAGCCACGGATTAAAATAAAAGTGTAAGTTAATATGTACCTTCATGTGTTTCCGCAGAGAGCTTGGATGTGTGTAGGACTTGTCGCATTGCTTGCAGAGATAAGGCTTGTCAGATGTATGGACGTGCATGTGTTTCTTCCGGTCGCTGCTGTTGGCAAACCGTCTGTCGCAGCCCTCAAACTCACACTTGAAAGGTTTTTCACCTAAAAAAAAAATGGCACGAAATAAACATTTTACACAAGGAGAATATGAACTATGATACATTTTAATTTAACATGAACATTTCAGAGTTTCAGTTGTCACGTGGTTCAAGCACATTGTATAAAGATAACCTTATTTTCAGTATTTATGATTTGTTTAATGTGTGTAGGCCTATATATTTACATACACATGTTGTTGTGTTCGCATGTTTTACTTGGACCACTAAGATAAACAATTCGCAACAGCATGCCACATATTTCACAAACCTATTGCATTATATTCATTTTTGAAAGTTTCAAAATACGAATAATAAAGTTATACTGTATATACAATTTAATAATTGCATTCAATATTGTTGACATTTTTTTGTGTGTGTAAAAACGTAACAAAAACATTCAAGTTGATAGGCTACTCTAGCCTGTTACACAGTCAAATATGTCTTACATTTAATAACAGATAATCGCTTTTGGAGCGGAAATTGCGATCATGCTTTTGAGTCGGGAATAATAAAAACATGTTACATGTCTTACCAGTGTGTGTCCTTTTGTGGATTTTCAGGTTTTCCGATCGGGCAAACACTTTTCCACAGCCGGGGAAGGGACATGGGAATGGTTTCTCTCCGGTGTGCACTCTGATATGATTTACCAGTTTGTATTTGGCTTTGAACGGTTTTCCTTCTCGGACGCACTCTTCCCAGAAGCAGATATGGTTAGACTGCTCCGGTCCACCGACATGCTCCACTGTCAGGTGGGTCACGAGCTCGTGCATCGTGCTGAACGTTTTGTTGCAAGCCTTTTTGGGGTTCGACAACTGTTCGGGCTCGACCCACTTACAGATGAGCTCTTGTTTGATGGGCTGCCTCATGTATCGGAAGAAGGCCCCTGCCCCGTGGTGAGCCGCCATGTTCATGTTCATGGGGCCATAGCCGTGCAGCTGGGAGGAGGCGTAGTGGTCGGAGCGGGGGCTCGTAACATGGCCGTACTGGTCAGCCCGGCCGTACATGTCCCCGGTAAAGCCAAGCCGCATCTGGCTGTTGACGACATTTGATGATGCATGACTTGCGGCTTGCTCGTGGAGTCCCGGGAAGAGCAGGTGCCCCGCGGCATCGGAGTGTCCATGTGGCCCTGCAAAACTTCCCGCTGCCGAGGCAAACAGGCTGTGCTGCGCGCTGGTGGCATCCCCGAAGCCCCGGTTTCTGAAGAGAAAGTCCCGGGTGGAGTTGAAGGCTGCGGTGGAGTAGGAGCTGACGTGTGTCGGGTGGTGGTGGTGACCCAGGGCGGCAGCAGCGTAGCCGGGAGCCTGAGAGGAGAACGCCGTCTGGCCGGAGCCCAGGTCGTGGGAGCTGTGGTTGATTTTAAAAGCTCCCATCCCGTCTGCGAACGGATTTATCCCCAAAGCCACTTCTCTTTCTGTGACTTCGCCTGTTGAGTGATGCCTTGAGGAGCCGAACGTAGTGACTCCTATGGTGGGGTACTGGGGTCCTGCATCCAGAAGCATCTTCCGGCAGTCTACAACTCAATGAGGCGACTGAGAGCAGAAATAAAAAATCACGAACAGTTATTCTCTCACTCCTATACCTCTCTCGCTTTCTCTCTTTCTGCAAAAGTATCTCTCAGACCTTACAGAGGAGTACAAACTCCAATCCACCGGTTTTCTATTTACCTAAAACAAGAGTGGAATTTTCCCCCACACTAATTCTCATCCGATGCACACGCAAATCATGTACAATATTGTATTTTGCGGTTTATCTTCCTGTGGCGAAACTTTCACCTCCCCAGTCAGGCGGTGAGCTTCAGACTGATAGTCGCAATCATTCCTGCAGATAAATGAATTGAAAAGACAACACAGTCCACCCCTGATGAATGGAGAGGAAGGGGGGACCAAACATGTGACCCGGTACTCAGACGATCATTGGAGGAGGCCCTATCCCCCTACTAACATGCACCCATCAAATAACAATCCGCGTGCCGAGGCCCCTCTCCTATTGGTCCGCGTGCATCATCAATCCCAGGTATTGTGAGATTGCTGACTGTGGTTTTGGTTAAACGGCTGAATAACACAAGAAAGAAAGTTGAAAGAAATAAAAGCAACAATAGACGGTGTGAAAATGTAGACAGTCGTCGGCTATTCAGTCACACTATACACTGCTAAAAGTCAAATGCATGCGTGTTCCTCTATAACTAATGCATAGCAACAACTTTCCATACTAAAACACACTTTTTGTTAGGGAAGGGGGTGGCAAATGCTGATGTAGAGCATGGCTATTCGGTTGCATACCAAGAAGTCAATGTGTCGCTGAATGTTGTTGCTCAGCAAAGAGACTGGGGAGGCAGTATACCACACACTCTTTGTTGTTGATCCGGGATATTTGTTTGATTTCATAGGACACACGTTGAGGGCATGGCGATGTCTTTGTTGATTTCCATGGCAATCTTTGGATCCAGTCAAATTTCCGGAGGATGAAAGGGAACGGAAAAGACGACTCGACTCCATTTCCCCCTCTCTATTCAAGTAGTTTAGGGAGTAGAGGCTGCATGGATACATACCACAAGGGAATATTACGTTTTACTACAAAACAGCCAAAACGTCAATATGTGACTGTCACAAACACATTATAATAGGACTAATAATATACGAATTATCCTACAAGTGCCACGATGAAGTTATTATTTTTTTTTATTTGTCAGTTGAAATCGGCTATAGGTCTATCTCGAAATAACAATCCATTGTCAATGTTGAAAAACACTGCAAGTCACAATCCCAGGTAGGCCACCACTTCCTGTGCACACAGCACCTCTTCTATAAAGCTGTCCTCGAGTTTTACACTTCATCTGTTGCCATTTACACATCAGCTGTGACCATGGAAACATTTACAGATGGAGGATCTTAATCTGATCACTCTGTTACAGGAGAACGTCTACAGATGGAGGATCTTAATCTGATCACTCTGTTACAGGAGAACTTCTACAGATGGAGGATCTTAATCTGATCACTCTGTTACAGGAGAACGTCTACAGATGGAAAATCTTAATCTGATCACTCTGTTACAGGAGAACGTCTACAGATGGAAAATCTTAATCTGATCACTCTGTTACAGCAGAACGTCTACAGATGGAGGATTTTAATCTGATCACTCTGTTACAGCAGAACGTCTACAGATGGAGGATTTTAATCTGATCACTCTGTTACAGGAGAACGTCTACAGATGGAGGATCTTAATCTGATCACTCTGTTACAGCAGAACGTCTACAGATGGAGGATTTTAATCTGATCACTCTGTTACAGCAGAACGTCTACAGATGGAGGATTTTAATCTGATCACTCTGTTACAGCAGAACGTCTACAGATGGAGGATTTTAATCTGATCACTCTGTTACAGGAGAACGTCTACAGATGGAGGATTTTAATCTGATCACTATGTTACAGCAGAACGTCTACAGATGGAGGATTTTAATCTGATCACTCTGTTACAGCAGAACGTCTACAGATGGAGGATTTTAATCTGATCACTCTGTTACAGCAGAACGTCTACAGATGGAGGATTTTAATCTGATCACTCTGTTACAGGAGAACTTTCTTGCAATGAAGAACTTTTAAATCTTGTAGTCTGTTTGAGGTTTAAACAGGCTTCTGAAGCTTCTAATTTCCACTTTAAAATTCAGACTTGATTTTCCCTTATGTAAAATGTATCAACCCCATACATAAATGTCCATTAATTCTAATTCACATAATAATTCACATTTCCTTTTGCTGCAGAATTAAATTTCCTGCTGTAGCAACCTGTCTCAAATTAGGATCCTACATATGTAGGGCCTAGGCTGTAGTTATCTGTGAACTCTGTTCTCCGCCGCCCCCCCCCCCATCCCTCTTTCTCTGTCTCTCTCTCAATTCCATGTCCGTTTTTGCAGCAGCCTCGTAAAGGGAACATCAGCAGTCAGGACTCCCTTCTGGCATGATCATTTTCAACCTAAATTCTTTCCCAAAAATCACACAAAAAGTTATCATCACAAAGACGTTTAATAATCAGTTATCTTGAAGGACATTTATGATGATAACTCACACACTGGTGATTGTTGAAAACAAAACACTAGTCACGTTGTATGTTGGCCGACTAGTAAAAGCTTACTGCATCACCATAGCCAGGCTGTATATATGTGTACAACGTTGTGGGTTACCGAAGTTATCAAGTGGGATTTGCGGCTCTGGCTGGTTCAAAGCCGCATGAGACTTGCCATACGAACCATTAAAATCTCATTTTGACTGCACGTTTCTGCTCCGTACATTCTCCGACTCCTTCCAGAGAGAACAAAGGGAAGAGAACATTATCCATGGTTCTCTTTTTCCATACAAGTTGTATCAAGTTTTAAAGTAGACTACCACAACTCACATACAAATCTGGAAGACCCTTGGCTTCAACAGGTGGAAAACGGTCATGATGGAACGTGTGTCCAAGTGACTCTAAACAGGGAAGAAATAAATACCTTTGGGGTTCAACAGGGGTCTGGGAATCATCAAATACAACAACAGAAGGCAAAACATCTTTGTAGTTGAATCTGCATGTTTATTTTCCACTGATTTATCAGAAGTATCCGGTGATTGGCATTGCTGACTGATTTATCAGAAGTATCCGGTGATTGGCATTGCTGACTGATTTATTGGGAATGGAGAACTTTACAGCAAGGTGACCAATGATATAGATAATAATATATCCATTATGGGTGGAGGCCGCTAATTTAATTAATATTATGGTCGATAGGACAGGCTACAGGGCATTTATTTTGTTATAAACGTAACATAATAGTGATGTAACATAAGGTAATAGTGATGTAACATAATAGTGATGTAACATAAGGTAATAGTGATGTAACATAACGTAATAGTGATGTAACATAATAGTGATGTAACATAATAGTGATATAACATAATATTGATGTAATGTAAGGTAATAGTGATGTAACATAAGGTAATAGCGATGTAACATAATAGTGATGTAACATAATATTGATGTAATGTAACGTAATAGTGATGGAACATAATAGTGATGGAACATAATAGTGATGTAATGTAACGTAATAGTGATGTAACATAATAGTGATGTAACATAATATTGATGTAGTATAACGTAATAGTGATGTAACATAAGGTAATAGTGATGTAACATAATAGTGATGTAACGTAATATTGATGTAACATAATGTAATAATGATGTAGCATAACGTAATAGTGATGTAACATAATAGTGATGTAACGTAATAGTGATGTAACATAAGGCAATAATGATGTTACAGAAGGTAATAGTGATGTAACGTAACGTAATAGTGATGTAACATAATAGTGATGTAACATAAGGTAATAGTGATGTAACGTAATAGTGATGTAACGTAATAGTGATGTAACATAATAGTGATGTAACATCATATTGATGTAATGTAACGTAATAGTGATGTAACGTAATAGTGATGTAACATAACGTAATAGTGATGTAACATAATAGTGATGGAACATAATAGTGATGGAACATAATAGTGATGGAACCCAACGTAATAGTGATGTAACATAATATTGATGTAATGTAACATAATAGTGATGTAACATAATATTGATGTAATGTAACGTAATAGTGATGTAACATAATAGTGATGTAATGTAACATAATAGTGATGTAACATAATATTGATGTAATGTGACATAATAGCGATGTAACATAATAGTGATGGAACATAATAGTGATGTAACATAATAGTGATGTAATGTAACGTAATAGTGATGTAACATAATAGTGATGTAACGTAATAGTGATGTAACATAATATTGATGTAATGAAACATGATAGCGATGTAACATAATATTGATGTAATGTGACATAATAGCGATGTAACATAATATTGATGTAATGTGACATAATAGTGATGTAACATTTTCTTGATGTAATGTAACATAATAGTGATGTAACGTAATATTGATGTAACATAATGTAATAATGATGTAGCATAACGTAATAGTGATGTAACATAATAGTGATGGAACATAATAGTGATGTAACATAATAGTGATGTAATGTAACGTAATAGTGATGTAACATAATAGTGATGTAACGTAATAGTGATGTAACATAATATTGATGTAATGAAACATAATAGTGATGTAACATAATAGTGATGTAACATCATATTGATGTAATGTAACATAATAGTGATGTAACATAATAGTGATGTAACATAATAGTGATGTAACATAATATTGATGTAATGTGACATAATAGCGATGTAACATAATAGTGATGGAACATAATAGTGATGTAACATAATAGTGATGTAATGTAACATAATAGTGATGTAACATAATAGTGATGTAATGTAACATGATAGCGATGTAACATAATATTGATGTAATGTGACATAATAGCGATGTAACATAATATTGATGTAATGTGACATAATAGTGATGTAACATAATATTGATGTAATGTGACATAATAGTGATGTAACATTTTCTTGATGTAATGTAACATAATAATGATGTACCTTAACATAATAGTGATGTAACGTAATAGTGATGTAACATAATAGCGATGTAACATAATAGTGATGTAACATAACTTAATCGGGATGTTATTAAGCGGTGTCTTACAACTGACATTAAATGCGTTAAAATAGGCCTTTTCTGAAATACATTGAGTTTGGATAGACAATCTAATTCTGATTGGCGAAAGGCATATACACCCTGTTGTTTGTAACGAAAAATATGTCCAGTTTATGCATATAGCACACACATATATATACAGTATATGATTTTCCCTTTATTCATATTTGTGTCTTTACATATACAAAACAACTCAATTAGCCTAGCGATTACGCGTTTTGTCAATTGCTTCAATATGATCTGGTCTTGGTCCCGACCCATTTTGCATTATTTCTTGTGGTTTACAAGAGGGCGCAGCTTGGAGCAGAAAGAGCTCTTCCTCGGCATATGCATTACTGCAGTGTGTTCCTGAGCTGCCTCTCTCTCTCTCTCTCTCTGTGACTCCCTCTCCCTCTCTCTCTCTCTCTCTCTCTCTCTCTCTCTCCCTCTCTCTCTCTGTCTCTCTCTCTCTCTCTCTCTCTCTCTCTGTCTCTCCCTCTCCCTCTCTCTCTCTCTCTCTCTCTCTCTCTCTCTCTCTCTCTCTCTCTCTCTCTCTCTCTCTCTCTCTCTCTCTCTCTCTCTCTCTCTGCAGACTACAGCTGCGACCCTGCACTAGGCACCTGGAGCAGAGGCCATTTCATAAACATTGCCAGGATCACACATATTTCACATTATATTTACTTATTCATGACGTGTTTAACGTGGCTTTGTCACCAAATGACTTTGACAAGTCAATCCTGGATATGATTCTCCAGAGACGTTCAATCACTGCCGTCGGGCTATCTCTATCAGTATTTACAATGGTAGCCTGTGCGTAATATGCCAACTTTATCCCCCTAAAAATAATACATTTCGGTTTTACGTTTTTGGTGTAAAGAACAAAGCACATGGCCAGTTCCTATCAATTGAATTACTGTTGACCAAATAACATTGAGTCACAAATACTAACATAAATAAATATGTGACCCATTCACCTACATGTAGAAATGTCTTGTTTTAGAATGCTGCATCATTATGTTGTTTCGGTAACTGATCGAGTGTGCAGGAGTTGTACTCACATAGATAGGTGGGAAATGTTTAGTGTCCAGCATTTTCAGCAGTGTGCAGTGCAGTACGCTAGTTGTGTTTTAGAAGTGCCTAAAATGAAATTTACCCCAAAACGTTTTTTTGTTTTTTTTTGCAATAGATTGTGGTTGTAAAATGACCACGTTATTGACATACTAACGAAATATTTTATACTTGTTTTTATTTTTTGTTAACTGATGAACAAATTCATTCTACATTGAGAATGGACATTACTTTTGTTCAACAGCCCAATGAGACCGATGCATGAATATAACCCAACTTGGGTCTCTCAAATACCTATTGAGGCGATGGTCACAAAGTAGTCAAATATTGGCAAGACACACTGTCAAAATAAATGACGGCTTTACTGCCTCTGAACCTACCCATGGCTCTCTGAGACAACAGCCCAATGATTGACTACTGTGGGCACGTTATAATCCGACCAAATTGTTAAACACATTCTACATGCTATATTTGACATGGATCTAATGGCAACGGTTTGACCTTCTTTTGGGTCAATTCACAGAACAATTCCTATTTGTCTCCGACTGTTTTGATTAAGATAAAAGGGCCCAATGTAGATTGAGGTAAGAATATTTAAGTATATGTCGATTAATATACATGCGTTTACCAAATGTTAAAGTTGAATGAAAAAAACATATTCAAGGCCTTAGCTAGGAGGACCCATGACAACAGTTTTATAGGCTAGAATTAGGTTACAACAATAAATAGTCCCCTTAATATAGATGTGAACAGCAAAATAAAGTTGATCAAAAAATGTTAATGATATCATATCGCAGCTCAATGTCTTCATTATGTAGTTGATTATATTAGGCCGAACATAATGACGACACACTATAGCATCACAAACAGTAGAGATGAGCGGAATGTTTTTAAAATATATATATTTTATATAACATATGCAGCAGCTTCAGGTGCTCCAATACGCGTTGGGTTCTGAATCAAAGTCTTAATAAAAGAGGAGGTGAAAAAACGTTATTAACAATTAAATCTCATCGTCTAACATAAATCCAAAGACACAATAAATGCAAAATATGTTTTGTGATTTATGGTATTGTCTAGCTGTGTTGGTTTGATAGCAGGGAATCATCAACAAGATTCACTTTTATGTTTTCGACAACGTTTTCCTTCAACAGCAGACATCCCTTTCCCTCTCAGGGTATCATTCTAAAGTATAAACTCATATTTTAGCAAGTTTTATTTTGGATTTAAATCTCTACCGCTCTTGTGCCGTTCTGTGCGGTTCATCCGGCGCCACCTCCCGTGCCCCTGATCCGCTTCAGTTCTGGGTCTCAATCCGACAGGGCTCGTGAGCGAAATTACCCCGGATCATAACAACAGGTCGGTTCCATTACTTTTTCCCGGGACAATGGACGGCGTCGTCTCTATTCACTAATACACAGAAACCGATCCGGCGACGAGGAGGAGGACGAAGTGCAACGAGCAACGAGGGGTGGTGGTGCGGTGCGGACGAACAAGCGAGCGTCTGGGAAAACGTGTAAAAAATGTTTCTTTATCTTACCGGATCATTTTGGGCCATTGAGTGAACTCCGAACCGCGTAAAAACTCCGAACCGCGGAAAATTGCTTTTGAGAAAAGGACTAGTCTAGTCTATGTTCGAAAAGATATCCGGTACTTTGATGCACACATTTTCCGACTCTGCATACATTTTATGAATTTCAATGACATATTTTCGTAAAATATGTACCGAAATGAAGATATCTCTCTATTGATTATCAGCTATAACCGTAGAGGCTCTACTGCATTATTTTCATGTGTACTGTAGGCTAGGTGTTATTTAGGCTACATTGGTTATATTGCACTTCCATAACTCTTAGTCACTCAGTAGTAAAATATGACAGTTATAGTTTTGGTGTAACGGTTTAACTTTTGGAGATTAGTTTAAAGTACAATAACCTTTGCATAACAACTACATTTTTTTTTTTGCCTGAGGCTCTGCGCAGGCGCTCTGCCTGCTTGCTGTCGCTAAAACATTTTTGTTCACATTGGAGACTTGTCACAAGTGACGTCAATCACGGGGCTCTGACCAATTAGAAGTCGGGGTGATTGTTTAGCTCCACGGGCTGCAGCGCCTACCATGAATCTCTATTCACTATCAAAGCGTCCTGCTGCTGCCGGCCAACCGAATGGGATTCCATGCAGCCACTGAGATAGAATCACAACTTTCCAACTTTTTTAATATATGTTTTAGTTTGTTTTTCTATATTTTTCATTGCAATTAAAATATATTTGTCATCATTGTTATTTTGCCTGCTGTCAAGTTATTCTAGAATTAGGAGTAATGAACATGAATGCTTTGGGAAGCCCTATGATGGACCCTACGATTTCCAAACGGAACACGGCGCTGAGA
>NC_056457.1:38170743-38183243 GCF_018296145.1 Oncorhynchus tshawytscha | reverse complement strand
GATTCCTTTATGGTGAATATGACTCTGATTCCTTTATGGTGAATATGACTCTGATTCCTTTATGGTGAATATGACTCTGATTCCTTTATGGTGAATATGACTCTGATTCCTTTATGGTGAATATGACTCTGATTCCTTTATGGTGAATATGACTCTGATTCCTTTATGGTGAATATGACTCTGATTCCTTTATGGTGAATATGACTCTTTGCCTCTGCTGCCTCTTTCCTTCCTCCACATGTATTATTCATATCGTTTGCTCACATTACTTAAGTAGAAATCTGTTAAATGATTTGTGCGTGTGTTGATTCCCAAGGGCCTCTGGTCCAGGGTATCATGTTTAAAACCTACCCGGATCTGTGGTTATGACTGGGCTTCCCCTGGGGTGTGTTCCCGAGACGTGCTCTTGTACTACACTAATGTCACTGATTTGCTCTCTCAGCCCAACAGCTGAAGGTCAAATTGATATTCAACGTGCATGTGTAATTAGACTGAGCAATTATATATTCTCTGTAGCTAAGAGCCTAGCTGCCTGACAACACCGCCGTGCATCGGAGAGAGATCAGCATAGGATGATTTCAGAGTGATTCATTCAACCATTATGGTTTTGCCAGGTTATGCTGTACAGGCTACATAGAAGCTAGACATTACAGGCCAATCAAGCTGTAGCTCTGTGGAGAGTAAAATGCTGTATTTCATTACACAGTAAATGCTTTGGTATCGTTATTTAGGAAGGTGTAATTTACAATACACGCACTGTAATATAAATTACTATTGTATGAACTATTGTATGAAAGCAAGTATTGTGTAATGACACACAGTAAAATATCGTAGAATTGACTGCATTATACTATAATAAAAAGTAATCGGAATTGAATGAATAAATAAAATCTGTCGAGAGGAAGGGGTTTGTATTACACAGTATTTTACTGTAATTTACAAGGGATTGGTGTAAGCAGGTTGGTTGCTAGGCAAAGCGTTCACACGTTACAGTATATTAATGAATATTTGGTATTTTAATATCACATACACTTCTAGAGGCCTTAACAAAGGCATCCAAACTGGCAGAGACTACAGGGCAAAACAGACCAGAAGGACAGGGCAACACAGGTCAGGGCAAAACAGACCAAAAAGACGGGACAACACAGACCAGAAGGACAAGGCAACAGACCAGGTCAGGGCAACACAGGTCAGGGCAACACAGACCAGGACGACAGGGCAACACAGGTCAGGGCAACACAGACCAGAAGGACAGGGAAACACAGGTCAGGCAACACAGACCAGAAGGACAGGGAAACACAGGTCAGGGCAACACAGGTCAGGGCAACACAGACCAGAAGGACAGGGCAACACAGTCAGGGCAACACAGACCAGAAGGACAGGGCAACACAGGTCAGGGCAACACAGACCAGAAGGACAGGGCAACACAGGTCAGGGCAACAGACCAGAAGGACAGGGCAACACAGGTCAGGGCAACACAGGTCAGGGCAACACAGACCAGAAGGACAGGGCAACACAGGTCAGGGCAACAGACCAGAAGGACAGGGCAACACAGGTCAGGGCAACACAGGTCAGGGCAACAGACCAGAAGGACAGGGCAACACAGGTCAGGGCAACACAGGTCAGGGCAACACAGACCAGAAGGACAGGGCAACACAGGTCAGGGCAACACAGGTCAGGGCAACACAGACCAGAAGGACAGGGCAACACAGGTCAGGGCAACACAGACCAGAAGGACAGGGAAACACAGGTCAGGGCAACACAGACCAGGACGACAGGGCAACACAGGTCAGGGCAACACAGACCAGAAGGACAGGGCAACACAGGTCAGGGCAAAACAGACCAAAAAGACGGGACAACACAGACCAGAAGGACAAGGAAAGTGATAACCCATTTATGTTTGAAAGACTTGTTGTCACTCCAATCTGTCCCCAATAAATATTTAAACTTACTGGGACATTGTAACCACATAGGAATTCAATTGATACGAAGTTCTCACTCACAGGTGCAACATATGCAGCCTGTTATAAGACACGCCTGAAAATATGTTAATGACGAAGAAACAACATCAGCATGAACTCACTAGTGGGGTGGAATTACAGTAGGCCTACCATCCCGAAATACAGCGATTTTCCCACAATGCACCAACATTTACAATAAGCTGCAGTAACACTTCTGTTTTGTTTTACTGTTGATTATATATGACAGTTTTCCATTACTTTGCAATATAAACAAGTACATGTCAAGTATGATAATAACTACAGGTAGAGGACAGCTTGTGTCTTAAACTACAGGGACCTACGTTCTCAACAAAACCATAACCAAGCCACTAAAATCCTGCAAATTATAATCCATTATCTTTTTATTTGATGTAACACTTTGACCTATTGCATACAACAGTAGAGCTGTCCTAAGGGAACTCAGCTGGTTCATTTGGGCTGTCCTAAAGGATCTCAGCTGGTTCATTTGGGCTGTCCTAAAGGAACTCAGCTGGTTCATTGGGCTGTCCTAAAGGAACTCAGCTGGTTCATTGGGCTGTCCTAAAGGATCTCAGCTGGTTCATTTGGGCTGTCCTAAAGGATCTCAGCTGGTTCATTTGGGCTGTCCTAAAGGAACTCAGCTGGTTCATTGGGCTGTCCTAAAGGAACTCAGCTGGTTCATTGGGCTGTCCTAAAGGAACTCAGCTGGTTCATTGGGCTGTCCTAAAGGAACTCAGCTGGTTCATTGGGCTGTCCTAAAGGAACTCAGCTGGTTCATACAATAGGCAATACACTATAAGCCAGTATGGTTTTATATGACCATGCGTCAGCACCAAAAATAGAGCAGCGGTTTTAGTTTATGCCTTTGGGTTTTCTGGATCCAACACCTAACTTATGTTCCCTTATTTCAGGTGAGAAACCCTTCAAATGTGAGTTTGACGGCTGTGACCGACGTTTCGCCAACAGCAGTGACCGGAAGAAGCACTCCCACGTGCACACCAGCGATAAGCCCTACAACTGCAAAGTGAGAGGCTGTGACAAATCCTACACACACCCCAGCTCGCTCCGAAAACACATGAAAGTCCACTGCAAGTCTCCGCCACCGAGCTCTGGCTACGAGTCATCAACCCCGTCATTGGTGTCCCCATCATTGGACTTAGGCCGAGAGCCAGGGTCTTCGTCGCTCTCGGAACCAGCAGCCTCGTCCCAGCCTGCCAATTTAAGAGAGTGGTACGTCTGTCATAGTTCGGGTGCCAGCGGCACTCAGACACCCCCCAGCGGCTCCTCCAGCCCTGATTCCGAGGATGAGGCCCTCTACAGACACCCAGAGCCAAGGGACGCGTTCTAACCAAAATTGGCCTAGAAAATAATAAAAAATATATCCAAGATATTTTCTAATATGCCCATGGACTCAGAAAATAAACATATCGAGAAGGTCTATTTTCTAAGGCCCAAATCATTCAATGCACTGGCATATCGACAAAATAAGAAACAGACAAATTGTAGTTTTGTGATCGCTTTCTTATATCCCCATGTGGATGAGTAGGAACAAATATTCTGTAAATTTGTTCAAATGTCTCGTGCTGGTTAATTGTATGTTTGTATGTTGTTGCATTATTTTGTAAATCGAGTTTTGAATTCAATATGTTTTTAATTTATTTTTTTGAATCTGACATGAACATTTTTGTATTATCGAACCAAAGTGTTTTCAATATGAAAAATAAGTGAATGTACATTTGTAAAATTGCTCAAATTCAATGTGTTAATAACAGTAATGTTGTAAGCTTTGATCTTTCAGCTATTTTAATTGTTTGCTACTCTTATTTGTATAAATTAAATAATTGAGAAGTTTTGAGTTTCATACAAGACATCTTTTTTTCTATTGATTGTTTTCAGATAGTCTATTTGATATTACATTCATAAATGTTTGGTCAACGTGGTCATTTTGTGATTTGGTCATTCTTGTCATTATTTGTTATTAATGCATTTTTATAAAAATGTTGTCCTACCGAGAAAAGACACTTGAAATGTGTTACCAACTGCGTTGTAATTTGTCAGTATTTTGAATAAACCCTGTATGATAAAATTGCTATTTTACTTTTCTGGGTCTTTACTTTTTAACATTGATATTTACAATGATTTATTTAAATGCATATACTACGAGGGATCAGTTAAAAACGAATATATCACAGGTTCTGTAAAACGCTTTCAGCCTCACGGTTTAGACGACTCGTGTATAACTTTATAACGCAGCAGAGCAGATTAACGCCGATCCTTTTTTTTAAATGAATCATGAGACAAAATACAGAGAGATTGTTCTATCACTATATTCAACAGCGAGCATTATTGCTATTGGTGACTTATTATGTCTCATGTCTATAAGGTAGAGCCCATGAGGAACAAAACATGTTGTACCGGGAGCACCTCAAACCTAACGTTCAGTAGGACATTTTTGTTACGTTTGAACGATGTTTTTTTTTATTGCTGTCATTTCTACTGCTACAGCTTCTTGCCAAGGTGTAGACATTTCAACATTTAAATCCGCATGAATACACATTGAAAAGATCTCACCTCCTAGGTATTATATTTACAATTCGCTTACTCTAAACTTTCCTCGCCCCTGAATAGTGGAAAAATACAAAGCAATTCTTTAAAAGAAAATCCATATATATATTTTTTTAAATATATATATTTATTCACATGTCCATGTCTTGTTTGTGCGGCTCTATTTCTCTCTTAGATAAAGTGTGATTTTATGCAGGGGAGATGAGGGCAGCATTTGATGAAAGGCTATATTCTCATCCAGACTTCAAAGATCTTTTAACACAAAGAGCCATTTCTTCATGACGGTGAGTCCTCACGGTGAATTAAGATTTCTATAGCAATAGCCGAGTCAAACTCGAATAATATGGGGCCATGTCCGAGGACTTCAGCGCCTCTTCAAAGGAATGTAATATTTGCTGTCCATGGGGTAGGAAACGGTCATCTATGGTCTTTCGATCCAATATAAGGATAAAATATTCTTTTGCTGTATTTTTTAGAACTATCAAAAGAGAAGCCGCTAGAATTACGCACTTATTCCCACAATAATAGACTTGCATTGCATAGCTTCTTGTATGTGTCCTGTGAACGGAGGCTGTAGTTAGTGGGTTCTGTGAACGGAGGCTGTAGTTAGTGGGTTCTGTGAACGGAGGCTGTAGTTAGTGGGTTCTGTGAACGGAGGCTGTAGTTAGTTGGTTCTGTGAATGGAGGCTGTAGTTAGTGGGTTCTGTGAATGGAGGCTGTAGTTAGTTGGTTCTGTGAATGGAGGCTGTAGTTAGCGGGTTCTGTGAACAGAGGCTGTAGTTAGCGGGTTCTGTGAACGGAGGCTGTAGTTAGCGGGTTCTGTGAACGTAGGCTGTAGTTAGTGGGTTCTGTGAACGGAGGCTGTAGTTAGTGGGTTCTGTGAATGGAGGCTGTAGTTAGTGGGTTCTGTGAACGGAGGCTGTAGTTGGGGGTTCTATGAACAGAGGCTGTAGTTAGTGGGTTCTGTGAACGGAGGCTGTAGTTGGGGGTTCTATGAACAGAGGCTGTAGTTAGTGGGTTCTGTGAATGGAGGCTGTAGTTGGGGGGTTCTATGAACAGAGGCTGTAGTTAGTGGGTTCTGTGAATGGAGGCTGTAGTTGGGGGTTCTATGAACAGAGGCTGTAGTTAGTGGGTTCTGTGAATGGAGGCTGTAGTTGGGGGGTTCTATGAACAGAGGCTGTAGTTAGTGGGTTCTGTGAACGGAGGCTGTAGTTGGGGGGTTCTATGAACAGAGGCTGTAGTTAGTGGGTTCTGTGAACAGAGGCTGTAGTTAGTGGGTTCCGTGAACGGAGGCTGTAGTTAGCGGGATCTGCTTTCTTCAAAACCAGTATGGTATATCCTCCTGTTTTGGACTGAGGGGGATAAGCACAAGCATGCTAATAGTGATTGTAGAGATGGTCGAAAGCCGCTCGAAAGATGTGAAGTTTGGAACAGGTAGCCTATTGGGAAACAACCTTCCCTATGTGACTGAGCTGACGGTAGAGCACATGGGCGTTTAGGGTAGCTAAAATGTAATATTATTTCAAAATGAATGAAAATGTATTTTAAAATAAATTAAAATACAATAATAGCCTATAAATGGGTTTGTGTCTTAATTTATTCCATCATGTCAAACATACACCGGGAAATGTTATACACTAATTAAGACAGGTACATACATGCTTTTACTAGGATCTGAGGCGTACATTTGTTTTCTAGAGGCTGAGAGTATGCAGAACCCGCTGCAGAACATTAGCCATTCTAAGGCACGAACAAGGCGGGAGTCCCCACTGTCTCATACGTTTAGAGTTCCTTTGGTGCTTGTATTGCCGTTTACTCTGTCCAAGTGCCCCACAGAAAAGAATGAATAATAAACACTACAACAACCAAAAAGAACCAAACAGTCCTCTCCATAGCACCAGCTCTTGTGCCTGCAAAGAGGTAAAAGATAGTTCGGTCTCAATTGAAGCGAGGAGTCTTTGAAGCAGGACTTTATTATCTGAGCAATTCTTCCACGTCGTCCGAACGACGCCGATGACACGGAAAGCCTTCTTTGTCACCGATGTGTTCGACTCGTCTCTGTTGCGCCTTACAACGCTTTAAGATCCAGCCGTCAAAGGGGAGACAAGGGCTGACAAAATGGTATATAAAACAAAAACTGTCATTATTCAACACTAATACTTATTGGTGAGAATACACCGTTTCTGCACTGCATGCAAAAACAACATTGACCGTGCATGTTTGGAGAGGGTGTACGCGGATACAAGTGTGTGTGTATGTGTGTGTGTGTGTGCGTGTGTGTGCATGTGTGTGTGTGTGTGTGTGTGTGTGTGTGTGTGTGTGTGTGAGAGAGAGAGAGAGAGAGAGCGAGAGAGAGAGAGAGAGAACGAGAGAGAGAGCGAAATAAAGAGAAGTAGTAAGAGAACAAACTATAACGCATGGTTGAATTGAAATAAAGTAGATTGCCGTTTTCATCAAATTCTGCAAACTTTGCCGCTCAGCCCTGTACCCTGCAAATGTACTTAACTCATAACCCACAGGTCCGTTATTACATTATACTAGGGAAGCCGCAAGCATGTACTTAAGTCATACATGTCTGTTACTACCTTAGACTAGGGGAGCCCAAAACATGAGAAACAGTTACAACCATATATTGATCACCCCTCAGTCGCAACTATAGGCCAATATAACTAGTACAAAGACACAGCCACGCCCTGGGGGTCAAGAAGTATACAGTCAGCATCTCTATAGCTCCATGAGGACCGTCAGTCAGCACCTCTATTGCTTCATGAGGACCGTCAGCATCTCTATAGCTTCATGAGGACCGTCAGCACCTCTATAGCTTCATGAAGACCGTCAGCACCTCTATAGCTTCATGAGGATATCGTAGTAGTTGACTAAAGTCAACATAAAGGCTGTGTCTCTAATGTCACTCTATTTCCTCCACAGTGCGCTACTTTTGACCAGAGCTCTATGCCCCTGGAAAAAAATGCAATTATAGGGAATAGGGTGCAACTTGGGGCATATTCAAAGACTTGATGATATGATAGTAGTTGGGCATGTGGAGGATATAGATGATACTAGTGAATAGTACAGGGGAGGCTGGTTGGGAAGGCTGGTTGGGAAGGCTGGTTGGGAAGGATGGTTGGGAAGGCTGGTTGGGAAGGCTGGTTGGGAAGGATGGTTGGGAAGGATGGTTGGGAAGACTAATTAGGAAGGCTGGTTGAGAAATTATGTTTGGGATAGCTGTTTGGGCAACCTGATGGGGAAGGCTAGTTGGAAGGTTGGTTGGGCAACCTGACAGGGAAGGCTGGTTGTGCAACCGGATGGGGAAGGCTAGTTGGGAGGCTGATTGGGCAACCTGATGGGGAATGCTGGTTGGGAAGGCTGGTTGTGCAGCATGATGGGGAAGGCTGGTTGGGCAGTGTAAAGGGGAAGGCTGGTTGGGCAGTGTAAAGGGGAAGGCTGGTTGGACAGTGTAAAGGGGAAGGCTGGTTGGGCAGTGGAAATGAAGGCTGGTTGGGCAGTGTAAAGGGAAGGCTGGTTGGGCAGTGTAAAGGCGAAGGCTGGTTGGGCAGTGTAAAGGGAAGGCTGGTTGGGCAGCATGATGGGGAAGGCTGGTTGGGCAGTGTAAAGGGAAGGCTGGTTGGGCAGTGTAAAGGGAAGGCTGGTTGGGCAGCATGATGGGGAAGGCTGGTTGGGCAGTGGAAATGGGAAGGCTGGTTGGGCAGTGGAAAGGGGAAGGCTGGTTGGGCAGTGTAAAGGGAAGGCTGGTTGGGCAGTGTAAAGGGAAGGCTGGTTGGGCAGTGTAAAGGGGAAGGCTGGTTGGACAGTGTAAAGGGAAGGCTGGTTGGGCAGTGGAAAGGGAAGGCTGGTTTGGCAGTGTAAATGGGAAGGCTGGTTGGGCAGTGGAAAGGGGAAGGCTGGTTGGGCAGTGTAAAGGGGAAGGCTGGTTGGGCAGTGTAAAGGGGAAGGCTGGTTGGGCAGTGGAAAGGGAAGGCTGGTTGGGCAGTGTAAAGGGAAGGCTGGTTGGGCAGTGGAAAGGGAAGGCTGGTTGGGCAGTGTAAAGGGGAAGGCTGGTTGGGCAGCATGATGGGGAAGGCTGGTTGGGTAGTGTAAAGGGGAAGGCTGGTTGGGCAGTGTAAAGGGAAGGCTGGTTGGGCAGTGGAAAGGGAAAGGCTGGTTGGGCAGTGTAAAGGGGAAGGCTGGTTGGGCAATGGAAAGGGGAAGGCTGGTTGGGCAGTGTAAACGGGAAGGCTGGTTGGGCAGTGTAAAGGGAGACGTGTGCCCATCATTACTAAGTATTTTAAGTAAGTTAACTCTCCTTTTCCGTGTGTAACACAAAGGGTCAGGGTTCAGCTCCATCTCCTGTTTCTTCCTATCACCAACCATAAGATGCGTGAGTGTGTGTTTGTTTGTGTGAAAGTGACTTTTCTCTGCATGTTGGAGCACAGCTGTCCAACTCATTCCATAGTGGGCTGAGAGTCTGTGGGTTTATGTCCAACTCATTCCATAGTGGGCTGAGAGTCTGTGGGTTTACGTCCAACTCATTCCACGGTGGGCTGAGAGTCTGTGGGTTTACGTCCAACTCATTCCATAGTGGGCTGAGAGTCTGTGGGTTTCGTCCAACTCATTCCACAGTGGGCTGAGAGTCTGTGGGTTTATGTCCAACTCATTCCATAGTGGGCTGAGAGTCTGTGGGTTTATGTTCAACTCATTCCATAGTGGGCTGAGAGTCTGTGGGTTTACGTCCAACTCATTCCATAGTGGGCTGAGAGTCTGTGGGTTTATGTCCAACTCATTCCATAGTGGGCTGAGAGTCTGTGGGTTTATGTCTCCAACTCATTCCACGGTGGGCTGAGAGTCTGTGGGTTTATGTCCAACTCATTCCACGGTGGGCTGAGAGTCTGTGGGTTTACGTTTCCAACTCATTCCACGGTGGGCTGAGAGTCTGTGGGTTTACGTCCAACTCATTCCATAGTGGGCTGAGAGTCTGTGGGTTTATGTCCAACTCATTCCATAGTGGGCTGAGAGTCTGTGGGTTTATGTCCAACTCATTCCACGGTGGGCTGAGAGTCTGTGGGTTTACGTCCTACTCATTCCACGGTGGGCTGAGAGTCTGTGGGTTTACATCCAACTCATTCCATAGTGGGCTGAGAGTCTGTGGGTTTATGTCTAACTCATTCCACGGTGGGCTGAGAGTCTGTGGGTTTATGTCCAACTCATTCCACGGTGGGCTGAGAGTCTGTGGGTTTACGTCCAACTCATTCCACGGTGGGATGAGAGTCTGTGGGTTTACGTCCAACTCATTCCATAGTGGGCTGAGAGTCTGTGGGTTTATGTCCAACTCATTCCATAGTGGGCTGAGAGTCTGTGGGTTTATGTCCAACTCATTCCACGGTGGGCTGAGAGTCTGTGGGTTTACGTCCTACTCATTCCACGGTGGGCTCAGAGTCTGTGGGTTTACGTCCAACTCATTCCATAGTGGGCTGAGAGTCTGTGGGTTTATGTTCAACTCATTCCAAAGTGGGCTGAGAGTCTGTGGGTTTACGTCCAACTCATTCCATAGTGGGCTGAGAATCGGTGGGTTTACATCCAACTCATTCCATAGTGGGCTGAGAGTCTGTGTTTTTATGTCCAACTCATTCCACGGTGGGCTGAGAGTCTGTGGGTTTACGTCCAACTCATTCCACGGTGGGCTGAGTGTCTGTGGGTTTTCCCTCCTCCCTTTCACTTCATTTATGAATGAAGGTCCTTAAGGTTCTTAACCCACACCTGGTTTTCTAGGGCTTAATTGAAGGCAACAACCAACAACCCGCAGAGACTATTCCCTCAACGGAATGAGTTTGACACCCTTGTGTTAGAGCGTCCTGTATTCTACCAGTACATCAGTCTAGAAGACAACAGTATCAGCATTATCAATTTGCCACTGTATCCTAGTCGAATGCTGCTCTGACACATATGTATAGAGGCTTAATCCATTCCTTACTTAGATGTACGTGTATTTTGGGTATAGGTTGTGGAACTGTTAGATATTACTTGTTAAATATTACTGCGCTGTCGGAGCGAGAAGCACAACCATTTCACTCCACACACAATAACATCTGCTAAACACGTGTTTGTGACTAATGCATTTGATTAGATTTTTAATGTAAAACCTTCTGTATATTCCTGACCAAAAATAACTGAAATCAGAAACATAGGCCTGCGTAAAGGGCTCTGATTCTACGCATCACTACATAAACCACCATTCACAAATGCATGAAGGAAATGCTAATTTGTATTTTTTTTTTTAACCTTTATTTAACGAGGCAAGTCAGTTAAGAACAAATTCTTATTTTCAATGACGGCCTAGGAACAGTGGGTTAACTGCCTGTTCAGGGGCAGAACGACCTTGTCAGCTCGGGGGTTTGAACCTTCCGGTTACTAGTCCAACGCTCTAACCACTAGGCTACCCTGCCGCCCCAAATTAGAGTCTCACATAGGTTAGGGTTAGTTGAATCAACGACTAAAATGTTAGTTTAACTCTGGAACAAGGGATTTTTTAAAGTATAGTTCACTGAATAAGAAATAAAATGACTGGAGAAAGAAGCCGAATTCAATGGTAGAAAGGTCATTTTTGTTCAAGTACATTTAAAATGAATTGCAGATTAGGCCTACCTAAAAATGTATATAATTTGGGGACTAATGCCGCAAAAAAAAACAAGATGAATCCATTTGCTTTCTTGTCTCTGGCCCGCTCAGCATCATATCAAAGCTTCCCAAGACTCGTTTGAGTGTGAAATATAATTTCTTTGCAAAATAATGGAGGCGGTAATCCGACTTCCGGAAACTGTCTTGCATTATTGAATAAAGCTCTTTTAATGGGGGGATTAGCGCGCGGGCAGTTCTGGAACCCATTCAACGTTCCATTTCATGTCATAGTTACCAGACATGGAGAGGCCCGGCCGGAACTCACGATCTAAACCAAAAGACAGGTGCAATACCAAACAAATCAATATATCAATTAGAAAAAGGACACTTCACAAATGGAAAACGTGAATGTAGGATACAAGCGTGTGGTTCCCAGAAAATAATATGAATTGAATTGTTCATGTCATGCAAAGTCATGCTTCAACAAAAAACAAAAAATAAATATGAGATGAGTTTTTAGTGTATGCAAGTCTACTGGTTTATTAAAACCATGACATGCTTTGTCTAATTATGAATAGTATTTCAATAATGTCCTTTATAAAGGGAGGTTTAAATTCAGACTACACCCCCCTGCGATATGTTATTTCAGTTTGACAACAAACGTGTGGCAGAAATCAACACCTTAGCCATTCGATAAAGTCGACTCGTGGAAAAAAAAATGTACAACAAGTTGTGAAATTGGTAGAGTCGAGAAAGCCGTGGATGATTCATGACGCGGGCGGGTTGAATGTTCCCCATAGTATTCGGATTACCAACGTCCGTCCCCCAGTTTCAGGGGAGAAGTTATTTTACTTTCATGGATGAGCGGACTCCCTCCAATGCGAATCAGCCCACATAGTTAGTACGTCTGAGCACGGAGCTCTAACAACCTTCGCATAATGTGGCAGAATGTGCAACACTACTTCGCACCTGCACATTGAATAGGAACTCCCTTTCAGAGGGAGATACGCTTGTTGGCCTTGAGACTCTATGCCGCTGGATGAATGAAGCAGGCGAACCGTGCTTATTCCGCCTGCCTTTTGATCACACACTCCTACCCTCTCTAATTTGCTGCTATAGTTTTGTACAAGGGCCGCCTATTTAGTACTAGAACCTTATTTTGGTCTATAGAAAGACTACACACCATGCAGTCAAAAGGGAAGGGAGTCTTTATGATGTTGTGTACCGTGGCTTATAAAACACATTTTAGCAGTTTAAACGTCTTCATACTCTTCACCTCTCTCTCTCTCTCTCTCTCTCTCTCTTCAGCCTGTATGCTGTCCAAGTTGATCAATACAAAGGGTC
>NC_056457.1:38060743-38165743 GCF_018296145.1 Oncorhynchus tshawytscha | reverse complement strand
AAACAGAACCAGGTTTAGAGACAAAGAAAGAACCAGGGTAAGAGACAGAACAAACCAGGGTTAGAGACAGAACCAGGGTTAGAGACAGAGCCAGGGTTAGAGACAGAACCAGGGTTAGAGACAGAACCAGAACCAGGGTTGGAGACAGAACCAGGGTTAGAGACAGAACCAAGGTTAGTGTTAGAGACAGAACCAGGGTTAGAGACAGAACCAGGGTTAGAGACAGAACCAGGGTTAGAGACAAAGACAGAACCAGGGTTAGAGACAAAGACAGAACCAGGGTTAGAGACAGAACCGGAGTTAGAGATAACCAGGGTTAGAGACAGAACCAGAGTTAGAGACAGAACCAAGGTTAGAGTTAGAGACAGAAGCAGGGTTAGAGATAGAGACAGAACCAGGGTTAGAGACAGAACCAAGGTTAGGGTTAGAGACAGAAGCAGGGTTAGAGACGGAGACAGAACCAGGGTTAGAGTTAGAGACAGAACCAGGGTTAGAGTTAGAGACAGAACCAGGGTAAGAGTTAGAGACAGTACCAGGGTTAAAGACAGAGACAGAAACAGGGTTAGAGACAGAACAAGTGTTAGAGATAGAGACAGAACCAGGGTTAGAGACAGAACCAGGGTTAGAGATAGAGACAGAACCAGGGTAAGAGTTAGAGACAGAACCAGGGTTAGAGTTAGAGACAGTAACAGGGTTGGAGACAGAGACAGAAACAGGGTTAGAGACAGAACCAGTGTTAGAGATAGAGACAGAACCAGGGTTAGAGACAGAACCAGGGTTAGAGACAGAACCAGGGTTAGAGACAGAGCCAGGGTTAGAGACAGAACCAGGGTTAGAGACAAAACCAGGGTTAGAGACAGAACCAGGGTTAGATACAGAGCCGGGGTTAGAGACAGAACCAGGGTTAGAGACAGAGCCAGGGTTAGAGACAGAACCAGAACCAGGGTTAAAGACAGAACCAGGGTTAGAGACAGAAACAGAACCAGGGTTAGAGACAGAACCAGGGTTAGAGACAGAACCAAGGTTAGAGTTAGAGACAGAACCAGGGTTAGAGACAGAACCAGAGTTGGAGACAGAACAAGGGTTAGAAACAGAACCAGGTTTAGAGACAAAGAAAGAACCAGGGTAAGAGACAGAACCAGGGTTAGAGACAGAACCAGGGTTAGAGACAGAGCCAGGGTTAGAGACAGAACCAGGGTTAGAGACAGAACCAGAACCAGGGTTGGAGACAGAACCAGGGTTAGAGACAGAACCAAGGTTAGTGTTAGAGACAGAACCAGGGTTAGAGACAGAACCAGGGTTAGAGACAAAGACAGAACCAGGGTTAGAGACAAAGACAGAACCAGGGTTAGAGACAGAACCGGAGTTAGAGACATAACCAGGGTTAGAGACAGAACCAGGGTTAGAGACAGAACCAAGGTTAGAGTTAGAGACAGAAGCAGGGTTAGAGATAGAGACAGAACCAGGGTTAGAGACAGAACCAAGGTTAGGGTTAGAGACAGAAGCAGGGTTAGAGACAGAGACAGAACCAGGGTTAGAGTTAGAGACAGAACCAGGGTTAGAGTTAGAGACAGAACCAGGGTTAAAGACAGAGACAGAAACAGGGTTAGAGACAGAACCAGTGTTAGGATAGAGACAGAACCAGGGTTAGAGACAGAACCAGGGTTAGAGATAGAGACAGAACCAGGGTAAGAGTTAGAGACAGAACCAGGGTTAGAGTTAGAGACAGTAACAGGGTTGAAGACAGAGACAGAAACAGGGTTAGAGACAGAACCAGTGTTAGAGATAGAGACAGAACCAGGGTTAGAGACAGAACCAGGGTTAGAGACAGAACCAGGGTTAGAGATAGAGACAGAACCAGGGTAAGAGTTAGTGACAGAACCAGGGTTAGAGTTAGAGAAAGAACCAGGGTTAGAGACAGAAGAAGGGATAGAGATAGAGACAGAACCAGAGTTAGAGACATAAGCAGGGTTAGAGATAGAACCAGGGCTAGAGACAGAACAATGGTTAGAGACAGAACCAGTGTTAGAGACAGAACCAGAGTTTGAGACAGAACCAGGGATAGAGTTAGAAACAGATCCAGGGTTAGAGACAGAGACAGAACCAGGGTTAGAGTTAGAGACAGAACCAGGGTTAGAGTTAGAGACAGAAATAGGGTAAGAGTTAGAGACAGTACCAGGGTTAGAGACAGAGACAGAAACAGGGTTAGAGACAGAACCAGTGTTAGAGATAGATACAGAACCAGGGTTAGAGACAGAACCAGGGTTAGAGATAGAGACAGAACCAGGGTAAGAGTTAGAGACAGAACCAGGGTTAGAGTTAGAGACAGTACCAGGGTTGGAGACAGAGACAGAAACAGGGTTAGAGACAGAACCAGTGTTAGAGATAGAGACAGAACCAGGGTTAGAGACAGAACCAGGGTTAGAGATAGAGACAGAACCAGAGTAAGAGTTAATGACAAAACCAGGGTTAGAGTTAGAGAAAGAACCAGTGTTAGAGACAGAACAAGGGTTAGCGTTAGAGACAGAACCAGGGATAGAGATAGAGACAGAACCAGAGTTAGAGACATAAGCAGGGTTAGAGACAGAACCAGGGCTAGAGACAGAACAATGGTTAGAGACAGAACCAGGGTTAGAGACAGAACCAGAGTTTGAGACAGAACCAGGGATAGAGTTAGAAACAGATCCAGGGTTAGAGACAGAGACAGAACCAGGGTTAGAGTTAGAGACATAACCAGGGTTAGAGACAGAGACAGAAACAGGGTTGGAGACAGAACCAGTGTTAGAGATAGAGACAGAACCAGGGTTAGAGACAGAACCAGGGTTAGAGATAGAGACAGAACCAGGGTAAGAGTTAGAGACAGAACCAGGGTTAGAGTTAGAGACAGTACCAGGGTTAGAGACAGAGACAGAAACAGGGTTAGAGACAGAACCAGTGTTAGAGATAGAGACAGAACCAGGGTTAGAGACAGAACCAGGGTAGAGACAGAACCAGGGTTAGAGATAGAGACAGAACCAGGGTAAGAGTTAGTGACAGAACCAGGGTTAGAGTTAGAGAAAGAACCAGGGTTAGAGACAGAACAAGGGTTAGAGTTAGAGACAGAACCAGGGATAGAGATAGAGACAGAACCAGAGTTAGAGACATAAGCAGGGTGTAGAGACAGAACCAGGGCTAGAGACAGAACAATGGTTAGAGACAGAACCAGGGTTAGAGTTAGACAGAACCAGGGTTAGAGACAGAAGCAGTGTTAGAGACAGAACCAGGGTTAGAGACAGAGACAGAGACAGAACCAGGGTCAGGGTCAGAACCATTGTTAAAGACAGAGACCGAACCAGTGAAACAGACAGAACCAGTGTTAGGGATAGAGACAGAACCAGGGTTAGAGTTAGAGACATAACCAGGGTTAGAGACAGAGACAGAAACAGGGTTGGAGACAGAACCAGTGTTAGAGATAGAGACAGAACCAGGGTTAGAGACAGAACCAGGGTTAGAGATAGAGACAGAACCAGGGTAAGAGTTAGAGACAGAACCAGGGTTAGAGTTAGAGACAGTACCAGGGTTAGAGACAGAGACAGAAACAGGGTTAGAGACAGAACCAGTGTTAGAGATAGAGACATAACCAGGGTTAGAGACAGAACCAGGACAGAACCAGGGTAGAGTTAGAGACAGAACCAGGGTTAGAGATAGAGACAGAACCAGGGTAAGAGTTAGTGACAGAACCAGGGTTAGAGTTAGAGAAAGAACCAGGGTTAGAGACAGAACAAGGGTTAGAGTTAGAGACAGAACCAGGGATAGAGATAGAGACAGAACCAGAGTTAGAGACATAAGCAGGGTGTAGAGACAGAACCAGGGCTAGAGACAGAACAATGGTTAGAGACAGAACCAGGGTTAGAGTTAGACAGAACCAGGGTTAGAGACAGAAGCAGTGTTAGAGACAGAACCAGGGTTAGAGACAGAGACAGAGACAGAACCAGGGTCAGGGTCAGAACCATTGTTAAAGACAGAGACCGAACCAGTGAAAGAGACAGAACCAGTGTTAGGGACGGAGACAGATCCAGGGTTAGAGACAGAACCAGGGTGAGAGACAGAGACAGAACCATGGTTAGAGACAGATCCAGGGTTAAAGACAAAACCAGGGTTAGCGACAGAAAAATGGTTAGAGACAGAGACAGAACCAGGGTTAGAGACAGAGACAGAACCAGGGTTAGTGTAAGAGGCAGAACAAAGGTTAGTGTAATAGGCAGAACCAGAGTTAGAGACAGATCCAGGGTCAGAGACAGAGACAGAACCAGGGTTAGAAACAGAACAATGGTTAGAGACAGAACCAGGGTTAGAGACAGAGACAGAACCAGGTTAGAGACAAAGACAGAACCAGGGTTAGTGTAATAGGCAGAACCAGAGTTAGAGACAGAACCAGGGTCAGAGACAGAGACAGAACCAGGGTCAGAGACAGAACCAGTGTTACAGACAGAACCAAGGTTATGGTCAGAGGCAGAACCAGTGATAGAGACAGAACCAGGGCTAGAGACAGAACAATGGTTAGAGACAGAACCAGGGTTAGAGTTAGACAGAAACAGGGTTAGAGACAGAAGCAGGGTTAGAGACAGAACCAGGGTTAGAGACAGAAAAATGGTTAGAGAGAGTAGCAGAGTTAGAGACAGAACCAGGGCTAGTTTAAGAGGCAGAACCAGGGTTAGAGAGAGAACCAGGATTCGTTTTAGAGACAGAACCAGGGTTAGAGACAGATCTAGGCTTAGGTTTAGAGACAGGACCAGGGTTAGAGACAGAACCAGGGTTAGAGACAGAACCAGGGTTCGTTTAAGAGGCAGAACCAGAGTTAGAGACAGAACCAGGGTTAGAGACAGAACCAAGATTAGGGGTAGAGAGAGGTCCAGGGTTAGAGACAGATCCAAGGTTTGGTTCAGAGACAGAACCAGAGTTAGAGAATGAACCAAGGTTAGGGGTAGAGAGAGATCCAGGGTTAGAGTCAGAACCAAGGTTTGGTTCAGAGACAGAACCAGAGTTAGAGAATGAACCAAGGTTAGGGGTGGAGACAGAACCAAGGTTAGAGACAGAACCAGGGTTAGAGACAGAACCAGGGTTAGTGTAAGAGGGAGAACAAAGGTTAGTGTAATAGGCAGAACCAGAGTTAGAGACAGATCCAGGGTCAGAGACAGAGACAGAACCAGGGTTAGAAACAGAACAATGGTTAGAGACAGAACCAGGGTTAGAGACAGAGACAGAAAAAGGGTTGGAAACAGAACAATGGTTAGAGATAGAACCAGGGTTAGAGACAGAGACAGAACCAGGGTTAGTGTAATAGGCAGAACCAGAGTTAGAGACAGAACCAGGGTCAGAGACAAAGACAGAACCAGGGTTAGTGTAATAGGCAGAACCAGAGTTAGAGACAGAACCAGGGTCAGAGACAGAGACAGAACCAGGGTCAGAGTTAGAGACAGAACCAGGGTTAGAGTTAGAGACAGTACCAGGGTTAGAGACAGAGACAGAAACAGGGTTAGAGACAAAGACAGAACCAGGGTTAGTGTAATAGGCAGAACCAGAGTTAGAGACAGAACCAGGGTCAGAGACAGAGACAGAACCAGGGTCAGAGTTAGAGACAGAACCAGGGTTAGAGTTAGAGACAGTACCAGGGTTAGAGACAGAGACAGAAACAGGGTTAGAGACAGAACCAGTGTTAGAGATAGAGACAGAACCAGGGTTAGAGACAGAACCAGGGTAAGAGTTAGAGACAGAACCAGGGTTAGAGTTAGAGACAAAACCAGGGTTAGAGTTAGAGACAGAAACAGGGTTAGAGACAGAACCAGGGTTAGAGTTAGATTCAGAACCAGGGATAGAGATAGAGACAGAACCAGAGTTAGAGACAGAAGCAGGGTTAGAGACAGAACCAGGGCTAGAGACAGAACAATGGTTAGAGACAGAACCAGGGTTAGAGTTAGACAGAACCAGGGTTAGAGACAGAAGCAGGGTTAGAGACAGAATCAGGGTTAGAGACAGAACAATGGTTAGAGAGAGTAGCAGGGTTAGAGACAGAACCAGGGCTAGTTTAAGAGGCAGAACCAGGGTTAGAGACAGAACCAGGATTCGTTTTAGAGACAGAACCAGGGTTAGAGACAGAACCAGGGTTAGAGACAGAACCAGGGTTAGGGGTAGAGAGAGGTCCAGGGTTAGAGACAGATCCAAGGTTTGGTTCAGAGACAGAACAAGTGATAGAGACAGAACCAGGGTTAGAGACAGAACCAGGGTCAGAGACAGAAACAGGGTTAGAGACAGAACCAGGGTCAGAGACAGAGACAGAACCAGGGTCAGGGTCAGAACCATTGTTAAAGACAGAGACCGAACCAGTGACAGAGACAGAACCAGTGTTGGGGACGGAGACAGAACCAGGGTTAGAGACAGAACCAGGGTTAGAGACAGAACCAGGGTTAGAGACAGAGACAGAACCAGGGTTAGAGACAGAGACAGAACCAGGGTTAGTGTAAGAGGGAGAACAAAGGTTAGTGTAATAGGCAGAACCAGAGTTAGAGACAGATCCAGGGTCAGAGACAGAGACAGAACCAGGGTTAGAAACAGAACAATGGTTAGAGACAGAACCAGGGTCAGAGACAGAGACAGAACCAGGGTTAAAGACAGAGACAGAAAAAGGGTTGGAAACAGAACAATGGTTAGAGATAGAACCAGGGTTAGAGACAGAGACAGAACCAGGGTTAGAGACAAAGACAGAACCAGGGTTAGTGTAATAGGCAGAACCAGGATTAGAGACAACGACAGAACCAGGGTTAGTGTAATAGGCAGAACCAGAGTTAGAGACAGAACCAGGGTTAGAGTTAGAGACAGTACCAGGGTTAGAGACAGAGACAGAAACAGGGTTAGAGACAGAACCAGTGTTAGAGATAGAGACAGAACCAGGGTTAGAGACAGAACCAGAACCAGGGTTAAAGACAGAACCAGGGTTAGAGACAGAAACAGAACCAGGGTTAGAGACAGAACCAGGGTTAGAGACAGAACCAGGGTTAGAGTTAGAGACAGAACCAGGGTTAGAGACAGAACCAGAGTTGGAGACAGAACAAGGGTTAGAAACAGAACCAGGTTTAGAGACAAAGAAAGAACCAGGGTAAGAGACAGAACCAGGGTTAGAGACAGAACCAGGGTTAGAGACAGAGCCAGGGTTAGAGACAGAACCAGGGTTAGAGACAGAACCAGAACCAGGGTTGGAGACAGAACCAGGGTTAGAGACAGAACCAAGGTTAGGTTAGAGACAGAACCAGGGTTAGAGACAGAACCAGGGTTAGAGACAAAGACAGAACCAGGGTTAGAGACAAAGACAGAACCAGGGTTAGAGACAGAACCAGGGTTAGAGACATAACCAGGGTTAGAGACAGAACCAGGGTTAGAGACAGAACCAAGGTTAGAGTTAGAGACAGAAGCAGGGTTAGAGATAGAGACAGAACCAGGGTTAGAGACAGAACCAAGGTTAGGGTTAGAGACAGAAGCAGGGTTAGAGACAGAGACAGAACCAGGGTTAGAGTTAGAGACAGAACCAGGGTTAGAGTTAGAGACAGAACCAGGGTTAAAGACAGAGACAGAAACAGGGTTAGAGACAGAACCAGTGTTAGAGATAGAGACAGAACCAGGGTTAGAGACAGAACCAGGGTTAGAGATAGAGACAGAACCAGGGTAAGAGTTAGAGACAGAACCAGGGTTAGAGTTAGAGACAGTAACAGGGTTGAAGACAGAGACAGAAACAGCGTTAGAGACAGAACCAGTGTTAGAGATAGAGACAGAACCAGGGTTAGAGACAGAACCAGGGTTAGAGACAGAACCAGGGTTAGAGATAGAGACAGAACCAGGGTAAGAGTTAGTGACAGAACCAGGGTTAGAGTTAGAGAAAGAACCAGGGTTAGAGACAGAAGAAGGGATAGAGATAGAGACAGAACCAGAGTTAGAGACATAAGCAGGGTTAGAGATAGAACCAGGGCTAGAGACAGAACAATGGTTAGAGACAGAACCAGTGTTAGAGACAGAACCAGAGTTTGAGACAGAACCAGGGATAGAGTTAGAAACAGATCCAGGATTAGAGACAACGACAGAACCAGGGTTAGTGTAATAGGCAGAACCAGAGTTAGAGACAGAACCAGGGTTAGAGTTAGAGACAGTACCAGGGTTAGAGACAGAGACAGAAACAGGGTTAGAGACAGAACCAGTGTTAGAGATAGAGACAGAACCAGGGTTAGAGACAGAACCATTGTTAGAGATAGAGACAGAACCAGGGTAAGAGTTAGAGACAGAACCAGGGTTAGAGTTAGAGACAAAACCAGGGTTAGAGTTAGAGACAGAAACAGGGTTAGAGACAGAACCAGGGTTAGAGTTAGAGACAGAACCAGGGTTAGAGACAGAACCAGGGTTAGAGACAGAACCAGGGTTAGAGATAGAGACAGAACCAGGAGTTAGAGACAAAACCAGGGTTAGAGTTAGAGAAAGAACCAGGTTAGAGACAGAACAAGGGTTAGCGTTAGAGACAGAACCAGGGATAGAGATAGAGACAGAACCAGAGTTAGAGAGACAGAAGCAGGGTTAGAGACAGAACCAGGGCTAGAGACAGAACAATGGTTAGAGACAGAACCAGGGTTAGAGACAGAACCAGAGTTTGAGACAGAACCAGGGATAGAGTTAGAAACAGAACCAGGGTTAGAGACAGAGACAGAACCAGGGTTAGAGTTAGAGACATAACCAGGGTTAGAGACAGAGACAGAAACAGGGTTAGAGACAGAACCAGTGTTAGAGATAGAGACAGAACCAGGGTTAGAGACAGAACCAGGGTTAGAGATAGAGACAGAACCAGGGTAAGAGTTAGAGACAGAACCAGGGTTAGAGTTAGAGACAGTACCAGGGTTAGAGACAGAGACAGAAACAGGGTTAGAGACAGAACCAGTGTTAGAGATAGAGACAGAACCAGGGTTAGAGACAGAACCAGGGTAAGAGACAGAACCAGGGTTAGAGATAGAGACAGAACCAGGGTAAGAGTTAGTGACAGAACCAGGGTTAGAGTTAGAGAAAGAACCAGGGTTAGAGACAGAACAAGGGTTAGAGTTAGAGACAGAACCAGGGATAGAGATAGAGACAGAACCAGAGTTAGAGACATAAGCAGGGTGTAGAGACAGAACCAGGGCTAGAGACAGAACAATGGTTAGAGACAGAACCAGGGTTAGAGTTAGACAGAACCAGGGTTAGAGACAGAAGCAGTGTTAGAGACAGAACCAGGGTTAGAGACAGAGACAGAGACAGAACCAGGGTCAGGGTCAGAACCATTGTTAAAGACAGAGACAGAACCAGTGAAACAGACAGAACCAGTGTTAGGGATAGAGACAGAACCAGGGTTAGAGTTAGAGACAGAACCAGGGTTAGAGACAGAGACAGAAACAGGGTTGGAGACAGAACCAGTGTTAGAGATAGAGACAGAACCAGGGTTAGAGACAGAACCAGGGTTAGAGATAGAGACAGAACCAGGGTAAGAGTTAGAGACAGAACCAGGGTTAGAGTTAGAGACAGTACCAGGGTTAGAGACAGAGACAGAAACAGGGTTAGAGACAGAACCAGTGTTAGAGATAGAGACATAACCAGGGTTAGAGACAGAACCAGGGTAAGAGACAGAACCAGGGTTAGAGATAGAGACAGAACCAGGGTAAGAGTTAGTGACAGAACCAGGGTTAGAGTTAGAGAAAGAACCAGGGTTAGAGACAGAACAAGGGTTAGAGTTAGAGACAGAACCAGGGATAGAGATAGAGACAGAACCAGAGTTAGAGACATAAGCAGGGTGTAGAGACAGAACCAGGGCTAGAGACAGAACAATGGTTAGAGACAGAACCAGGGTTAGAGTTAGCCAGAACCAGGGTTAGAGACAGAAGCAGTGTTAGAGACAGAACCAGGGTTAGAGACAGAGACAGAGACAGAACCAGGGTCAGGGTCAGAACCATTGTTAAAGACAGAGACCGAACCAGTGAAAGAGACAGAACCAGTGTTAGGGACGGAGACAGATCCAGGGTTAGAGACAGAACCAGGGTGAGAGACAGAGACAGAACCATGGTTAGAGACAGATCCAGGGTTAAAGACAAAACCAGGGTTAGCGACAGAAAAATGGTTAGAGACAGAGACAGAACCAGGGTTAGAGACAGAGACAGAACCAGGGTTAGTGTAAGAGGCAGAACAAAGGTTAGTGTAATAGGCAGAACCAGAGTTAGAGACAGATCCAGGGTCAGAGACAGAGACAGAACCAGGGTTAGAAACAGAACAATGGTTAGAGACAGAACCAGGGTTAGAGACAGAGACAGAACCAGGATTAGAGACAAAGACAGAACCAGGGTTAGTGTAATAGGCAGAACCAGAGTTAGAGACAGAACCAGGGTCAGAGACAGAGACAGAACCAGGGTCAGAGACAGAACCAGTGTTACAGACAGAACCAAGGTTATGGTCAGAGGCAGAACCAGTGATAGAGACAGAACCAGGGCTAGAGACAGAACAATGGTTAGAGACAGAACCAGGGTTAGAGTTAGACAGAAACAGGGTTAGAGACAGAAGCAGGGTTAGAGACAGAACCAGGGTTAGAGACAGAAAAATGGTTAGAGACAGTAGCAGGGTTAGAGACAGAACCAGGGCTAGTTTAAGAGGCAGAACCAGGGTTAGAGACAGAACCAGGATTCGTTTTAGAGACAGAACCAGGGTTAGAGACAGATCTAGGCTTAGGTTTAGAGACAGAACCAGGGTTAGAGACAGAACCAGGGTTAGAGACAGAACCAGGGTTCGTTTAAGAGGCAGAACCAGAGTTAGAGACAGAACCAGGGTTAGAGACAGAACCAAGATTAGGGTAGAGAGAGGTCCAGGGTTAGAGACAGAACCAAGGTTTGGTTCAGAGACAGAACCAGAGTTAGAGAATGAACCAAGGTTAGGGGTAGAGAGAGATCCAGGGTTAGAGTCAGAACCAAGGTTTGGTTCAGAGACAGAACCAGAGTTAGAGAATGAACCAAGGTTAGGGGTGGAGACAGAACCAAGGTTAGAGACAGAACCAGGGTTAGAGACAGAACCAGGGTTAGTGTAAGAGGGAGAACAAAGGTTAGTGTAATAGGCAGAACCAGAGTTAGAGACAGATCCAGGGTCAGAGACAGAGACAGAACCAGGGTTAGAAACAGAACAATGGTTAGAGACAGAACCAGGGTTAGAGACAGAGACAGAAAAAGGGTTGGAAACAGAACAATGGTTAGAGATAGAACCAGGGTTAGAGACAGAGACAGAACCAGGGTTAGTGTAATAGGCAGAACCAGAGTTAGAGACAGAACCAGGGTCAGAGACAAAGACAGAACCAGGGTTAGTGTAATAGGCAGAACCAGAGTTAGAGACAGAACCAGGGTCAGAGACAGAGACAGAACCAGGGTCAGAGTTAGAGACAGAACCAGGGTTAGAGTTAGAGACAGTACCAGGGTTAGAGACAGAGACAGAAACAGGGTTAGAGACAAAGACAGAACCAGGGTTAGTGTAATAGGCAGAACCAGAGTTAGAGACAGAACCAGGGTCAGAGACAGAGACAGAACCAGGGTCAGAGTTAGAGACAGAACCAGGGTTAGAGTTAGAGACAGTACCAGGGTTAGAGACAGAGACAGAAACAGGGTTAGAGACAGAACCAGTGTTAGAGATAGAGACAGAACCAGGGTAAGAGTTAGAGACAGAACCAGGGTTAGAGTTAGAGACAAAACCAGGGTTAGAGTTAGAGACAGAAACAGGGTTAGAGACAGAACCAGGGTTAGAGTTAGAGACAGAACCAGGGATAGAGATAGAGACAGAACCAGAGTTAGAGACAGAAGCAGGGTTAGAGACAGAACCAGGGCTAGAGACAGAACAATGGTTAGAGACAGAACCAGGGTTAGAGACAGAACAATGGTTAGAGAGAGTAGCAGGATTAGAGACAGAACCAGGGCTAGTTTAAGAGGCAGAACCAGGGTTAGAGACAGAGCCAGTATTCGTTTTAGAGACAGAACCAGGGTTAGAGACAGAACCAGGGTTAGAGACAGAACCAAGGTTAGGGGTAGAGAGAGGTCCAGGGTTAGAGACAGATCCAAGGTTTGGTTCAGAGACAGAACAAGTGATAGAGACAGAACCAGGGTTAGAGACAGAACCAGGGTCAGAGACAGAAACAGGGTTAGAGACAGAACCAGGGTCAGAGACAGAGACAGAACCAGGGTCAGGGTCAGAACCATTGTTAAAGACAGAGACCGAACCAGTGACAGAGACAGAACCAGTGTTGGGGACGGAGACAGAACCAGGGTTAGAGACAGAACCAGGGTTAGAGACAGAACCAGGGTTAGAGACAGAGACAGAACCAGGGTTAGAGACAGAGACAGAACCAGGGTTAGTGTAAGAGGGAGAACAAAGGTTAGTGTAATAGGCAGAACCAGAGTTAGAGACAGATCCAGGGTCAGAGACAGAGACAGAACCAGGGTTAGAAACAGAACAATGGTTAGAGACAGAACCAGGGTCAGAGACAGAGACAGAACCAGGGTTAGAGACAGAGACAGAACCAGGGTTGGAAACAGAACCATGGTTAGAGATAGAACCAGGGTTAGAGACAGAGACAGAACCAGGGTTAGAGACAAAGACAGAACCAGAGTTAGAGACAGAACCAGGGTTAGAGACAGAGACAGAACCAGGGTTAGTGTTAGGCAGAACAGAGTTAGAGAGACAGGGTAATAGAGACAGAACCAGGGTTAGAGACAGAACCAGGTTAGAGTTAGAGACAGAACCAGGGTTAGAGTTAGAGACAGAACCAGGGTTAGAGTTAGAGACAGAAACAGGGTTAGAGTTACAGACAGAACCAGGGTTAGAGTTAGAGACAGAACCAGGGTTAGAGACAGAGACAGAACCAGGTTAGAGACAGAACAGGGTTAGAGACAGAACCAGGGTTAGAGACAGAACCAGGGTTAGAGACAGACCAGTTAGAGACAGAACAGGGTTAGAGACAGAGACAGAACCAGGGTTAGAGACAGAACCAGGGTTAGTTTAGAGACAGAACCAGGGTTAGAGACAGAACCAGTAGGTTAGAGACAGAACCAGGGTTAGAGACAGAACCAGGGTTAGAGACAGAACCAGGGTTAGAGTTAGAGACAGAACAGGGTTAGAGACAGAACCAGGGTTAGAGACAGAACCAGGGTTAGAGACAGTTAGAGACAGAACCAGGGTTAGAGACAGAACCAGGGTTAGGGTTAGAGACAGTTAGAGACAGAACCAGGGTTAGAGACAGAGACAGAACCAGGGTTAGAGTTAGAGACAGAACCAGGGTTAGAGACAGAACCAGGGTTAGAGACAGAACCAGGGTTAGAGACAGAACCAGGGTTAGAGTTAGAGACAGAACCAGGGTTAGAGTTAGAGACAGAACCAGGGTTAGAGACAGAACCAGGGTTAGGGTTAGAGACAGAACCAGGGTTAGAGACAGAACCAGGGTTAGAGTTAGAGACAGAACCAGGGTTAGGTTAGAGACAGAACCAGGGTTAGAGACAGAACCAGGGTTAGAGTTAGAGACAGAACCAGGGTTAGAGTTAGAGACAGAACCAGGGTTAGAGTTAGAGACAGAACCAGGGTTAGAGTTAGAGACAGAACCAGGGTTAGAGACAGAACCAGGGAACCAGAGTTAGAGACAGAACCAGGGTTAGAGTTAGAGACAGAACCAGGGTTAGAGACAGAACAGGTTAGAGGGTTAGAGACAGAACCAGGGTTAGAGTTAGAGACAGAACCAGGGTTAGAAGACAGAACCAGGGTTAGACAGAGACAGAACCAGGGTTAGAGTTAGAGACAGAACCAGGGTTAGAGTCAGAGACAGAACCAGGGTTAGAGTTAGAGACAGAACCAGGGTTAGAGACAGAACCAGGGTTAGACAGACAGAACCAGGGTTAGAGACAGAACCAGGGTTAGAGTTAGAGACAGAACCAGACAGAACCAGGGTTAGAGTTAGAGACAGAACCAGGACAGAAACCAGGGTTAGAGACAGAACCAGGGTTAGAGTTAGAGACAGAACCAGGGTTAGAGACAGAACAGAACCAGGGTTAGAGACAGAACCAGGGTTAGAGTTAGAGACAGAACCAGGGTTAGAGACAGAACCAGGGTTAGAGACAGAACCAGGGTTAGAGACAGAACCAGGGTTAGAGAGACAGAACCAGGGTTAGAGTTAGAGACAGAACCAGGGGGTTAGAGACAGAACCAGGGTTAGAGACAGAACCAGGGTTAGAGACAGAACCAGGGTTAGAGACAGAACCAGGGTTAGAGTTAGAGACAGAACCAGGGTTAGAGACAGAGACAGACCAGGGTTAGAGACAGAACCAGGGTTAGAGACAGAACCAGGGTTAGAGTTAGAGACAGAACCAGGGTTAGAGACAGAACCAGGGTTAGAGACAGAACCAGGGTTAGAGTTAGAGACAGAACCAGGGTTAGAGACAGAACCAGGGTTAGAGTTAGAGACAGAACCAGGGTTAGAGTTAGAGACAGAACCAGGGTTAGAGACAGAACCAGGGTTAGAGTTAGAGACAGAACCAGGTTAGAGACAGAACCAGGGTTAGAGACAGAACCAGTTAGAGACAGAACCAGGGTTAGAGACAGAACCAGGGTTAGAGTTAGAGACAGAACCAGGGTTAGAGACAGAACCAGGGTTAGAGACAGAACCAGGGTTAGGTTAGAGACAGAACCAGGGTTAGAGACAGAACCAGGGTTAGAGTTAGAGACAGAACCAGGGTTAGAGACAGAGACAGAACCAGGGTTAGAGACAGAACCAGGGTTAGAGTTAGAGACAGAACCAGGGTTAGAGTTAGAGACAGAACCAGGGTTAGAGACAGAACCAGGGTTAGAGTTAGAGACAGAACCAGGGTTAGAGACAGTTAGAGACAGAACCAGGGTTAGAGTTAGAGACAGAACCAGGGTTTAGAGACAGAACCAGGGTTAGAGACAGAACCAGGGTTAGAGACAGAACCAGGGTTAGAGTTAGAGACAGAACCAGGGTTAGAGACAGAACCAGGGTTAGAGACAGAACCAGGGTTAGAGTTAGAGACAGAACCAGGGTTAGAGTTAGAGACAGAACCAGGGTTAGAGATAGAGACAGAACCAGGGTTAGAGACAGAACCAGGGTTAGAGACAGAGACAGAACCAGGGTTAGTTAGACAGAACCAGGGTTAGGGTTAGAGACAGAACCAGGGTTAGAGACAGAGACAGAACAGGGTTAGAGACAGAACCAGGGTTAGAGTTAGAGACAGAACCAGGGTTAGAGACAGAACAGAACCAGGGTTAGAGACAGAACCAGGGTTAGAGTTAGAGACAGAACCAGGGTTAGAGACAGAACCAGGGTTAGAGACAGAACCAGGGTTAGAGTTAGAGACAGAACCAGGGTTAGAGACAGAACCAGGGTTAGAGTTAGAGACAGAACCAGGGTTAGAGACAGAACCAGGGTTAGAGTTAGAGACAGAACCAGGGTTAGAGTTAGAGACAGAACCAGGGTTAGTTAGAGACAGAACCAGGGTTAGAGACAGAACCAGGGTTAGAGTTAGAGACAGAACCAGGGTTAGAGACAGAGTTAGAGACAGAACCAGGGTTAGAGACAGAACCAGGGTTAGAGACAGAACCAGGGTTAGAGTTAGAGACAGAACCAGGGTTAGAGAGACAGAACCAGGGTTAGAGACAGAACCAGGGTTAGAGACAGAACCAGGGTTAGAGACAGAACCAGGGTTAGAGAGACAGAACCAGGGTTAGACAGAACCAGGGTTAGAGACAGAACCAGGGTTAGAGACAGAACCAGGGTTAGATAGAGACAGAACCAGGGTTAGAGACAGAACCAGGGTTAGAGTTAGAGACAGAACCAGGGTTAGAACCAGTTAGAGACAGAACCAGGGTTAGAGTTAGAGACAGAACCAGGGTTAGAGACAGAACCAGGGTTAGAGACAGAACCAGGGTTAGAGACAGAACCAGGAGTTAGAGACAGAACCAGGGTTAGAGACAGAACCAGGGTTAGAGACAGAACCAGGGTTAGAGTTAGAGACAGAACCAGGTTAGAGACAGAACCAGGGTTAGAGACAGAACCAGGGTTAGAGACAGAACCAGGGTTAGAGACAGAACCAGGGTTAGAGACAGAACCAGGGTTAGAGAGAGACAGAACCAGGGTTAGAGTTAGAGACAGAACCAGGGTTAGAGACAGACAGAACCAGGGTTAGAGACAGAACCAGGGTTAGAGTTAGAGACAGAACCAGGGGGTTAGAGACAGAACCAGGGTTAGAGTTAGAGACAGAACCAGGGTTAGAGTTTAGACAGAACCAGGGTTAGAGACAGAACCAGGGTTAGAGACAGAGACAGAACCAGTTAGAGTTAGAGACAGAACCAGGGTTAGAGACAGAACCAGGGTTAGAGTTAGAGACAGAACCAGGGTTAGAGACAGAACCAGGGTTAGAGACAGAACCAGGGTTAGAGTTAGAGACAGAACCAGGGTTAGAGTTAGAGACAGAACCAGGGTTAGAGACAGAACCAGGGTTAGAGACAGAACCAGGGTTAGAGTTAGAGACAGAACCAGGGTTAGAGTTAGAGACAGAACCAGGGTTAGAGTTAGAGACAGAACCAGGGTTAGAGTTACAGACAGAACCAGGGTTAGAGACAGAACCAGGGTTAGAGACAGAACCAGGGTTAGAGACAGAACCAGGGTTAGAGACAGAACCAGGGTTAGAGACAGAACCAGGGTTAGAGACAGAGACAGAAGACAGAACCAGGGTTAGGTTAGAGACAGAACCAGGGTTAGAGACAGAACCAGGGTTAGAGTTAGAGACAGAACCAGGGGGTTAGAGACAGAACCAGGGTTAGAGACAGAGACAGAACCAGGGGGTTAGAGACAGAACCAGGGTTAGAGTTAGAGACAGAACCAGGGTTAGAGTTAGAGACAGAACCAGGGTTAGAGACAGAACCAGGGTTAGAGTTAGAGACAGAACCAGGGTTAGAGACAGAACCAGGGTTAGAGACAGAACCAGGGTTAGAGACAGAACCAGGGTTAGAGTTAGAGACAGAACCAGGGTTAGAGACAGAACCAGGGTTAGTTAGAGACAGAACCAGGGTTAGAGACAGAACCAGGGTTAGAGTTAGAGACAGAACCAGGGTTAGAGACAGTTAGAGACAGAACCAGGGGGTTAGAGACAGAACCAGGGTTAGAGTAAGAGACAGACCCAGGGTTAGAGTTAGAGACAGAACCAGGGTCAGAAACAGAACCAGGGTTGGAGACCGAACCAAGGTTAGAGTTAGAGACAGAACCAGGGTTAGAGACAGAACCAAGGTTAGAGTTAGAGACATAACCAGGGTTAGAGACAGAACCAGGGTTGGAGTTAGAGACAGAACCAGGGTTAGAGACAGAACCAGGGTTAGAGACAGAACCAGGGTTAAAGTTAGAGACAGAACCAGGGTTAGGGTTAGAGACAGAACCAGGGTTAGAGTTAGAGACAGAACCAGGGTTAGAGATAGAGACAGAACCAGGGTTAGAGACAGAACCAGGGTTAAAGTTAGAGACAGAACCAGGGTTAGAGTTAGAGACAGAACCAGGGTTAGAGTTAGAGACAGAACCAGGGTTAGAGACAGAACCAGGGTTAGAGTTAGAGACAGAACCAGGGTTAGAGATAGAGACAGAACCAGGGTTAGAGTTAGAGACAGAACCAGGGTTAGAGTTAGAGACAGAACCAGGGTTAGAGATAGAGACAGAACCAGGGTTAGAGACAGAACCAGGGTTAGAGTTAGAGACAGAACCAGGGTTAGAGAACAGAACCAGGGTTAGAGACAGAACCAGGGTTAGGTTTAGAGACAGAACCAGGGTTAGAGACAGAACCAGGGTTAGAGTTAGAGACAGAACCAGGGTTAGAGACAGAACCAGGGTTAGAGACAGAACCAGGGGTTAGTGACAGAACCAGGGTTAGGGTTAGAGACAGAACCAGGGTTAGAGACAGAACCAGGGTTAGAGTTAGAGACAACCAGGGTTAGAGTTAGAGACAGAACCAGGGTCAGAAACAGAACCAGGGTTAGAGACAGAACCAAGGTTAGAGTTAGAGACAGAACCAGGGTTGGAGTTAGAGACAGAACCAGGGTTAGTTTTAGAGACAGAACCAGGGTTAGAGACAGAGACAGAACCAGGGTTAGAGACAGAACCAGGGTTAGAGTTAGAGACAGAACCAGGGTTAGAGACAGAGACAGAACCAGGGTTAGAGACAGAACCAGGGTTAGAGACAGAACCAGGGTTTAGAGACAGAACCAGGGGAGTTAGAGACAGAACCAGGGTTAGAGAAAGAACCAGGGGAGTTAGAGACAGAGAGACAGAACCAGGGTTAGAGACAGAACCAGGGTTAGAGACAGAACCAGGGTTAGAGACAGAACCAGGGTTAGAGTTAGAGACAGAACCAGGTTAGAGACAGAACCAGGGTTAGAGACAGAACCAGGGTTAGAGACAGAACCAGGGTTAGAGTTAGAGACAGAACCAGGAGTTAGAGACAGAACCAGGGTTAGAGTTAGAGACAGAACCAGGGTTAGAGATAGAGACAGAACCAGGGTTAGAGACAGAACCAGGGTTAGAGTTAGAGACAGAACCAGGGTTAGAGAAAGAACCAGGGTTAGAGACATAACCAGGGTTAGGTTTAGAGACAGAACCAGGGTTAGAGACAGAACCAGGGTTAGAGTTAGAGACAGAACCAGGGTTAGAGACAGAACCAGGGTTAGAGACAAAGACAGAACCAGGGTTAGAGACAGATCCAGGGTTAGAGTTAGAGACAGAACCAGGGTTAGAGATAGAGACAGAACCAGGGTTAGAGACAGAACCAGGGTTAGAGTTAGAGACAGAACTAGGGTTAGAGTTAGAGACAGAACCAGGGTTAGAGACAGAACCAGGGTTAGAGACAGAACCAGGGTTAGAGTTAGAGACAGAACCAGGGTTAGAGTTAGAGACAGAACCAGGGTTAGAGACAGAACCAGGGTTAGAGTTAGAGACAGAACCAGGGTTAGAGACAGAGGCAGAACCAGGGTTTGAGACAGAACCAGGGTTAGAGACAGAACCAAGGTTAGAGTTAGAGACAGAACCAGGGTTAGAGTTAGAGACAGAACCAGGGTTAGAGTTAGAGACAGAACCAGGGTTAGAGACAGGGTTAGAGACAGAACCAGGGTTAGGTTAGAGACAGAACCAGGGGGTTAGAGACAGAACCAGGGTTAGAGTTAGAGACAGAACCAGGGTTTGAGACAGAACCAGGGTTAGAGACAGAACCAGGTTAGAGTTAGAGACAGAACCAGGGTTAGAGTTAGAGACAGAACCAGGGGGTTAGAGACAGAACCAGGGTTAGAGAGACAGAACCAGGGTTAGAGAGACAGAACCAGGGTTAGAGACAGAACCAGGGTTAGGTTAGAGACAGAACCAGGGTTAGAGACAGAACCAGGGTTAGAGTTAGAGACAGAACCAGGGTTAGAGACAGAACCAGGGTTAGAGACAGAACCAGGGGGTTAGAGACAGAACCAGGGTTAGGTTAGAGACAGAACCAGGGTTAGAGACAGAACCAGGGTTAGAGACAGAACCAGGGTTAGAGTTAGAGACAGAACCAGGGTTAGAGACAGAACAGAACCAGGGTTAGAGACAGAACCAAGGTTAGGTTAGAGACAGAACCAGGGTTAGAGTTAGAGACAGAACCAGGGTTAGAGACAGAACCAGGGTTAGAGACAGAACCAGGGTTAGATTAGAGACAGAACCAGGGTTAGAGACAGAACCAGGGTTAGAGTTAGAGACAGAACCAGGGTTAGAGACAGGTTAGAGACAGAACCAGGGTTAGAGACAGAACCAGGGTTAGAGTTAGAGACAGAACCAGGGTTAGAGACAGAACCAGGGTTAGAGAGAGACAGAACCAGGGTTAGAGTTAGACAGAACCAGGGTTAGAGACAGAACCAGGGTTAGAGTTAGAGACAGAACCAGGGTTAGAGTTAGAGACAGAACCAGGGTTAGAGAACAGAACCAGGGTTAGAGACAGAACCAGGGTTAGGTTAGAGACAGAACCAGGGTTAGAGACAGAACCAGGGGAGTTAGAGACAGAACCAGGGTTAGAGACAGAACCAGGGTTAGAGACAGAACCAGGGTTAGAGTTAGAGACAGAACCAGGGGGTTAGAGACAGAACCAGGGTTAGAACCAGGGTTAGAGACAGAACCAGGGTTAGGTTAGAGACAGAACCAGGGTTAGAGTTAGAGACAGAACCAGGGTTAGAGACAGAGACAGAACCAGGGTTAGGTTTAGAGACAGAACCAGGGTTAGAGACAGAACCAGGGTTAGAGTTAGAGACAGAACCAGGGGGTTAGAGACAGAACCAGGGTTAGAGACAGAACCAGGGTTAGAGTTAGAGACAGAACCAGGGTTAGAGACAGAACCAGGGTTAGAGACAGAACCAGGGTTAGAGTTAGAGACAGAACCAGGGGAGTTAGAGACAGAACCAGGGTCAGAAACAGAACCAGGGTTAGAGACAGAACCAGGTTAGGTTAGAGACAGAACCAGGGTTGGAGTTAGAGACAGAACCAGGGGTTAGAGACAGAACCAGGGTTAGAGACAGAACCAGGGTTAGAGACCGAACCAAGGTTAGAGTTAGAGACAGAACCAGGGTTAGAGTTAGAGACAGAACCAGGGTTAGAGAAAGAACCAGGGTTAGAGACATAACCAGGGTTAGGTTTAGAGACAGAACCAGGGTTAGAGACAGAACCAGGGTTAGAGTTAGAGACAGAACCAGGGTTAGAGACAGAACCAGGGTTAGAGACAGAACCAGGGTTAGAGTTAGAGACAGAACCAGGGTTAGAGTTAGAGGCAGAACCAAGGTTAGAGATAGAGACAGAACCAGGGTTAGAGTTAGAGACAGAACCAGGGTTAGAGTTAGAGACAGAACCAGGGGTCAGTTAGAGACAGAACCAGGGTTAGAGACAGAACCAGGTTAGAGTTAGAGACAGAACCAGGAGTTAGAGACAGAACCAGGGTTAGTTAGAGACAGAACCAGGGTTAGAGAGACAGAACCAGGGTTAGAGACAGAACCAGGGTTAGAGTTAGAGACAGAACCAGGGTTAGAGACAGAGGCAGAACCAGGGTTTGAGACAGAACCAGGGTTAGAGACAGAACCAAGGTTAGAGTTAGAGACAGAACCAGGGTTAGAGTTAGAGACAGAACCAGGGTTAGAGACAGAGACAGAACCAGGGTTAGAGACAGAACCAGGGTTAGAGACAGAACCAGGGTTAGAGAGACAGAACCAGGGTTAGAGTTAGAGACAGAACCAGGTTAACAGAACCAGGGTTAGAGACAGAACCAGGGTTAGAGACAGAACCAGGGTTGGAGTTAGAGACAGAACCAGGGTTAGGTTAGAGACAGAACCAGGGTTAGAGTTAGAGACAGAACCAGGGTTAGAGACAGTTAGAGACAGAACCAGGGTTAGAGACAGAACCAGGGTTAGAGACAGAACCAGGGTTAGGTTTAGAGACAGAACCAGGGTTAGAGACAGAACCAGGGTTAGAGACAGAACCAGTTAGAGACAGAACCAGGGTTAGAGACAGAACCAGGGGTTAGAGACAGAACCAGGGTTAGGGTTAGAGACAGCCAGGGTTAGAGACAGAACCAGGGTTAGAGTTAGAGACAGAACCAGGGTTAGAGTTAGAGACAGAACCAGGGTCAGAAACAGAACCAGGGTTAGAGACAGAACCAAGGTTAGAGTTAGAGACAGAACCAGGGTTGGAGTTAGAGACAGAACCAGGGTTAGTTTTAGAGACAGAACCAGGGTTAGAGACAGAGACAGAACCAGGGTTAGAGACAGAACCAGGGTTAGAGTTAGAGACAGAACCAGGGTTAGAGACAGAGGAGACAGAACCAGGGGGTTAGAGACAGAACCAGGGTTAGAGACAGAACCAGGGTTAGAGTTAGAGACAGAACCAGGGTTAGTTAGAGACAGAACCAGGGTTAGAGACAGAACCAGGGTTAGAGTTAGAGACAGAACCAAGGTTAGAGTTAGAGACAGAACCAGGGTTAGAGACAGAACCAGGGTTAGAGTTAGAGACAGAACCAGGGTTAGAGTTAGAGACAGAACCAGGGTTAGAGAAAGAACCAGGGTTAGAGACATAACCAGGGTTAGGTTTAGAGACAGAACCAGGGTTAGAGACAGAACCAGGGTTAGAGTTAGAGACAGAACCAGGGTTAGAGTTAGTGACAGAACCAGGGGGTTAGAGACAGAACCAGGGTTAGAGACAGAACCAGGGTTAGAGTTAGAGACAGAACCAGGGTTGGAGTTAGAGACAGAACCAGGGTTAGAGTTAGAGACAGAACCAGGGTTAGAGATAGAGACAGAACCAGGGTTAGAGACAGAACCAGGGTTAGAGACAGAGGGTTAGAGTTAGAGACAGAACCAGGGTTAGGGTTAGAGACAGAACCAGGGGGTTAGAGACAGAACCAGGGTTAGAGACAGAACCAGGGTTAGAGACAGAACCAGGGTTAGAGTTAGAGACAGAACCAGGGTTAGAGTTAGAGACAGAACCAGGGTTAGAGACAGAACCAGGGTTAGAGTTAGAGACAGAACCAGGGTTAGAGAGACATAGAGACAGAACCAGGGTTAGAGACAGAACCAGGGTTAGAGTTAGAGACAGAACCAGGGTTAGAGTTAGAGACAGAACCAGGGGGTTAGAGACAGAACCAGGGTTAGAGACAGAACCAGGGTTAGAGTTAGAGACAGAACCAGGGTTAGAGAGAGACAGAACCAGGGTTAGAGACAGAACCAGGGTTAGAGACAGAACCAGGGTTAGAGACAGAGCAGAACCAGGGTTAGAGACAGAACCAGGGTTAGAGACAGAACCAGGGAGTTAGAGACAGAACCAGAGTTAGAGACAGAACCAGGGTTAGAGATAGATACATAACCAGGGTTAGAGACAGAACCAGGGTTAGAGACAGAACCAGGGTTAGAGTTAGAGACAGACCCAGGGTTAGAGTTAGAGACAGAACCAGGGTCAGAAACAGAACCAGGGTTAGAGACCGAACCAAGGTTAGAGTTAGAGACAGAACCAGGGTTGGAGTTAGAGACAGAACCAGGGTTAGAGTTAGAGACAGAACCAGGGTTAGAGATAGAGACAGAACCAGGGTTAGAGACAGAACCAGGGTTAGAGTTAGAGACAGAACCAGGGTTAGAGAAAGAACCAGGGTTAGAGACATAACCAGGGTTAGGTTTAGAGACAGAACCAGGGTTAGAGACAGAACCAGGGTTAGAGTTAGAGACAGAACCAGGGTTAGAGACAGAACCAGGGTTAGAGACAGAACCAGGGTTAAAGTTAGAGACAGAACCAGGGTTAGGGTTAGAGACAGAACCAGGGTTAGAGACAGAACCAGGGTTAGAGTTAGAGACAGACCCAGGGTTAGAGTTAGAGACAGAACCAGGGTAGAAACAGAACCAGGGTTAGAGACAGAACCAAGGTTAGAGTTAGAGACAGAACCAGGGTTGGAGTTAGAGACAGAACCAGGGTTAGTTTTAGAGACAGAACCAGGGTTAGAGACAAAGACAGAACCAGGGTTAGAGACAGAACCAGGGTTAGAGTTAGAGACAGAACCAGGGTTAGAGACAGAGGCAGAACCAGGGTTTGAGACAGAACCAGGGTTAGAGACAGAACCAAGGTTAGAGTTAGAGACAGAACCAGGGTTAGAGTTAGAGACAGAACCAGGGGGTTAGAGACAGAACCAGGGTTAGAGTTAGAGACAGAACCAGGGTTAGAGAAAGAACCAGAACCAGGGTTAGGTTAGAGACAGAACCAGGGTTAGAGACAGAACCAGGGTTGGAGTTAGAGACAGAACCAGGGTTAGAGACAGAACCAGGGTTAGAGACAGAACCAGGGGTTAGTGACAGAACCAGGGTTAGGGTTAGAGACAGAACCAGGGTTAGAGACAGAACCAGGGTTAGAGTTAGAGACAGACCCAGGGTTAGAGTTAGAGACAGAACCAGGGTCAGAAACAGAACCAGGGTTAGAGACAGAACCAAGGTTAGAGTTAGAGACAGAACCAGGGTTGGAGTTAGAGACAGAACCAGGGTTAGTTTTAGAGACAGAACCAGGGTTAGAGACAAAGACAGAACCAGGGTTAGAGACAGAACCAGGGTTAGAGTTAGAGACAGAACCAGGGTTAGAGACAGAGACAGAACCAGGGTTTGAGACAGAACCAGGGTTAGAGACAGAACCAAGGTTAGAGTTAGAGACATAACCAGGGTTAGAGTTAGAGACAGAACCAGGGTTAGAGAAAGAACCAGGGTTAGAGTTAGAGACAGAACCAGGGTTAGAGAAAGAACCAGGGTTAGAGACATAACCAGGGTTAGGTTTAGAGACAGAACCAGGGTTAGAGACAGAACCAGGGTTAGAGTTAGAGACAGAACCAGGGTTAGAGACAGAACCAGGGTTAGAGACAGAACCAGGGTTAAAGTTAGTGACAGAACCAGGGTTAGGGTTAGAGACAGAACCAGGGTTAGAGACAGAACCAGGGTTAGAGTTAGAGACAGACCCAGGGTTAGAGTTAGAGACAGAACCAGGGTCAGAAACAGAACCAGGGTTAGAGACCGAACCAAGGTTAGAGTTAGAGACAGAACCAGGGTTGGAGTTAGAGACAGAACCAGGGTTAGTTTTAGAGACAGAACCAGGGTTAGAGACAAAGACAGAACCAGGGTTAGAGACAGAACCAGGGTTAGAACCAGTTAGAGACAGAACCAGGGTTAGAGACAGAGACAGAACCAGGGGTTGAGACAGAACCAGGGTTAGAGACAGAACCAAGGTTAGAGTTAGAGACAGAACCAGGGTTAGAGTTAGAGACAGAACCAGGGTTAGAGACAGAGACAGAACCAGGGTTAGAGACAGAACCAGGGTTAGAGACAGAACCAGGGTTAGAGTTAGAGACAGAACCAGGGTTAGAGTTAGAGACAGAACCAGGGTCAGAAACAGAACCAGGGTTAGAGACCAGAACCAAGGGTTAGAGACAGAACCAGGGGAGTTAGAGACAGAACCAGGGTTAGAGTTAGTGACAGAACCAGGGTTAGAAACAGAACCAGGGTTAGAGTTAGAGACAGAACCAGGGTTAGAGAAAGAACCAGGGTTAGAGACTTAACCAGGGTTAGGTTTAGAGACAGAACCAGGCTTAGAGACAGAACCAGGGTTAGAGACAGAACCAGGGTTAGAGACAGAACCAGGGTTAAAGTTAGTGACAGACCCAGGGTTAGAGTTAGAGACAGAACCAGGGTCAGAGTTAGAGACAGAACCAAGGTTAGAGTTAGAGACAGAACCAGGGTTAGAGACAGAACCAGGGTTAGAGTTAGAGACAGAACCAGGGTTAGAGACAAAGACAGAACCAGGGTTAGAGACAGAACCAGGGTTAGAGTTAGAGACAGAACCAGGGTTAGAGACAGAGACAGAACCAGGGTTTGAGACAGAACCAGGGTTAGAGACAGAACCAGGTTAGAGTTAGAGACAGAACCAGGGTTAGAGTTAGAGACAGAACCAGGGTTAGAGACAGAACCAGGGTTAGACAGAACAGAACCAGGGTTAGAGACAGAGACAGAACCAGGGTTAGAGACAGAACCAGGGTTAGAGTTAGAGACAGAACCAGGGTTAGACAGAACCAGGGTTAGAGACAGAACCAGGGTTAGAACCAGGGTTAGAGACAGAACCACCAGGGACAGAGACAGAACCAGGGTTAGAGACAGAACCAGGGTTAGGTTAGAGACAGAACCAGGGTTAGAGAGACAGAACCAGGGTTTGAGACAGAACCAGGGTTAGAGACAGAACCAGGGTTAGAGTTAGAGAGAACCAGGGTTAGAGTTAGAGACAGAACCAGGGTTAGAGACAGAACCAGGGTTAGAGTTAGAGACAGAACCAGGGTTAGAGAAAGAACCAGGGTTAGAGACAGAACCAGGGTTAGGTTTAGAGACAGAACCAGGGTTAGAGACAGAACCAGGGTTAGAGTTAGAGACAGAACCAGGGTTAGAGACAGAACCAGGGTTAGAGACAGAACCAGGGTTAAAGTTAGTGACAGAACCAGGGTTAGGGTTAGAGACAGAACCAGGGTTAGAGACAGAACCAGGGTTAGAGTTAGAGACAGACCCAGGGTTAGAGTTAGAGACAGAACCAGGGTCAGAAACAGAACCAGGGTTAGAGACCGAACCAAGGTTAGAGTTAGAGACAGAACCAGGGTTGGAGTTAGAGACAGAACCAGGGTTAGTTTTAGAGACAGAACCAGGGTTAGAGACAAAGACAGAACCAGGGTTAGAGACAGAACCAGGGTTAGAGTTAGAGACAGAACCAGGGTTAGAGACAGAGGCAGAACCAGGGTTTGAGACAGAACCAGGGTTAGAGACAGAACCAGGGTTAGAGTTAGAGACAGACCCAGGGTTAGAGTTAGAGACAGAACCAGGGTTAGAGACAGCTACAGAACCAGGGTTAGAGACAGAACCAGGGTTAGAGACAGAACCAGGGTTAGAGTTAGAGACAGACCCAGGGTTAGAGTTAGAGACAGAACCAGGGTCAGAAACAGAACCAGAGACAGAACCAGGTTAGAGTTAGAGACAGAACCAGGGTTGGAGTTAGAGACAGAACCAGGGTTAGAGTTAGAGACAGAACCAGGGTTAGAACAGAACCAGGGTTAGAGTTAGAGACAGAACCAGGGTTAGAGACAGAACCAGGGTTTAACCAGGGTTAGGTTAGAGACAGAACCAGGGTTAGAGACAGAACCAGGGTTAGAGTTAGAGACAGAACCAGGGTTAGAGACAGAACCAGGGTTAGAGACAGAACCAGGGTTAGAGTTAGAGACAGACCCAGGGTTAGAGTTAGAGACAGAACCAGGGTCAGAAACAGAACCAGGGTTAGAGACCGAACCAAGGTTAGAGTTAGAGACAGAACCAGGGTTGGAGTTAGAGACAGAACCAGGGTTAGTTTTAGAGACAGAACCAGGGTTAGAGACAAAGACAGAACCAGGGTTAGAGACAGAACCAGGGTTAGAGTTAGAGACAGAACCAGGGTTAGAGACAGAGACAGAACCAGGGTTTGAGACAGAACCAGGGTTAGAGACAGAACCAAGGTTAGAGTTAGAGACAGAACCAGGGTTAGAGTTAGAGACAGAACCAGGGTTAGAAAGAACCAGTTAGAGACAGAACCAGGGTTAGAGTTAGAGACAGAACCAGGGTTAGAGACAGAACCAGGGTTAGAGACAGAGACAGAACCAGGGTTAGAGACAGAGACAGAACCAGGGTTAGAGACAGAACCAGGGTTAGAGACAGAACCAGGGTTAGAGACAGAGACAGAACCAGGGTTTGAGACAGAACCAGGGTTAGAGACAGAACCAGGTTAGAGTTAGAGACAGAACCAGGGTTAGAGATAGAGACAGAACCAGGTTAGAGTTAGAGACAGAACCAGGGTTAGAGAGACAGAACCAGGGTTAGAGAGGACAGAACCAGGGTTAGAGTTAGAGACAGAACCAGGGAGTTAGAGACAGAACCAGGGTTAGAGACAGAACCAGGGTTAGAGACAGAACCAGGGTTAGAGACAGAACCAGGGTTAGAGACAGAACCAAGTTTAGAGTTAGAGACAGAACCATGGTTAGAGATAGAGACAGAACCAAGGTTAGAGTTAGAGACAGAACCATGGTTAGAGTTAGAGACAGAACCAGGGTTAGAGTTAGAGACAGAACCAGGGTTAGGGTTAGAGACAGAACCAGGGTTAGAGACAGAACCAGGGTTAGAGTTAGAGACAGGCCCAGGGTTAGAGTTAGAGACAGAACCAGGGTCAGAAACAGAACCAGGGTTAGGTTAGAGACAGAACCAGGGTTAGAGACAGAACCAGGGTTAGAGACAGAACCAGGGTTAGAGACAAAGACAGAACCAGGGTTAGAGACAGAACCAGGGGGTTAGAGACAGAACCAGGGTTAGAGATAGAACAGAACCAGGGTTAGAGACAGAGACAGAACCAGGGTTAGAGACAGAACCAGGGTTAGAGTTAGAGACAGAACCAGGGTTAGAGAAAGAACCAGGGTTAGAGACATAACCAGGGTTAGGTTTAGAGACAGAACCAGGGTTAGAGACAGAACCAGGGTTAGAGTTAGAGACAGAACCAGGGTTAGAGACAGAACCAGGGTTAGAGACAGAACCAGGGTTAGAGTTAGAGACAGAACCAGGGTTAGAGACAGAACCAGGGTTAGGGTTAGAGACAGAACCAGGTTAGAGACAGAACCAGGGTTAGAGTTAGAGACAGAACCAGGGTTAGAGTTAGAGACAGAACCAGGGTCAGAAACAGAACCAGGGTTAGAGACAGAACCAAGGTTAGAGTTAGAGACAGAACCAGGGTTGGAGTTAGAGACAGAACCAGGGTTAGTTTTAGAGACAGAACCAGGGTTAGAGACAAAGACAGAACCAGGGTTAGAGACAGAACCAGGGTTAGAGTTAGAGACAGAACCAGGGTTAGAGACAGAGGCAGAACCAGGGTTAGAGACAGAACCAGGGTTAGAGACAGAACCAAGGTTAGAGTTAGAGACAGAACCAGGGTTAGAGATAGAGACAGAACCAGGGTTAGAGACAGAACCAGGGTTAGAGTTAGAGACAGAACCAGGGTTGGAGAAAGAACCAGGGTTATAGACATAACCAGGGTTAGGTTTAGAGACAGAACCAGGGTTAGAGACAGAACCAGGGTTAGAGTTAGAGACAGAACCAGGGTTAGAGACAGAACCAGGGTTAGAGACAGAACCAGGGTTAAAGTTAGTGACAGAACCAGGGTTAGGTTAGAGACAGAACCAGGGTTAGAGACAGAAACAGGGTTAGAGTTAGAGACAGACCCAGGGTTAGAGTTAGAGACAGAACCAGGGTCAGAAACAGAACCAGGGTTAGAGACCGAACCAAGGTTAGAGTTAGAGACAGAACCAGGGTTGGAGTTAGAGACAGAACCAGGGTTAGTTTTAGAGACAGAACCAGGGTTAGAGACAAAGACAGAACCAGGGTTAGAGACAGAACCAGGGTTAGAGTTAGAGACAGAACCAGGGTTAGAGACAGAGGCAGAACCAGGGTTTGAGACAGAACCAGGGTTAGAGACAGAACCAAGGTTAGAGTTAGAGACATAACCAGGGTTAGAGTTAGAGACAGAACCAGGGTTAGAGAAAGAACCAGGGTTAGAGTTAGAGACAGAACCAGGGTTAGAGAAAGAACCAGGGTTAGAGACATAACCAGGGTTAGGTTTAGAGACAGAACCAGGGTTAGAGACAGAACCAGGGTTGGAGTTAGAGACAGAACCAGGGTTAGAGACAGAACCAGGGTTAGAGACAGAACCAGGGTTAGAGACAGAACCAGGGTTAGAGACAGAACCAGGGTTAGGGACAGAACCAGGGTTAGAGACAGAACCAGGGTTAGAGTTAGAGACAGACCCAGGGTTAGAGTTAGAGACAGAACCAGGGTCAGAAACAGAACCAGGGTTAGAGACCGAACCAAGGTTAGAGTTAGAGACAGAACCAGGGTTGGAGTTAGAGACAGAACCAGGGTTAGTTTTAGAGACAGAACCAGGGTTAGAGACAAAGACAGAACCAGGGTTAGAGACAGAACCAGGGTTAGAGTTAGAGACAGAACCAGGGTTAGAGACAGAGGCAGAACCAGGGTTTGAGACAGAACCAGGGTTAGAGACAGAACCAAGGTTAGAGTTAGAGACATAACCAGGGTTAGAGTTAGAGACAGAACCAGGGTTAGAGACAGATACATAACCAGGGTTAGAGACAGAACCAGGGTTAGAGACAGAACCAGGGTTAGAGTTAGAGACAGACCCAGGGTTAGAGTTAGAGACAGAACCAGGGTCAGAAACAGAACCAGGGTTAGAGACCGAACCAAGGTTAAAGTTAGAGACAGAACCAGGGTTGGAGTTAGAGACAGAACCAGGGTTAGAGTTAGAGACAGAACCAGGGTTAGAGAAAGAACCAGGGTTAGAGTTAGAGACAGAACCAGGGTTAGAGAAAGAACCAGGGTTAGAGACATAACCAGGGTTAGGTTTAGAGACAGAACCAGGGTTAGAGACAGAACCAGGGTTAGAGTTAGAGACAGAACCAGGGTTAGAGACAGAACCAGGGTTAGAGACAGAACCAGGGTTAGAGTTAGAGACAGACCCAGGGTTAGAGTTAGAGACAGAACCAGGGTCAGAAACAGAACCAGGGTTAGAGACCGAACCAAGGTTAGAGTTAGAGACAGAACCAGGGTTGGAGTTAGAGACAGAACCAGGGTTAGTTTTAGAGACAGAACCAGGGTTAGAGACAAAGACAGAACCAGGGTTAGAGACAGAACCAGGGTTAGAGTTAGAGACAGAACCAGGGTTAGAGACAGAGGCAGAACCAGGGTTTGAGACAGAACCAGGGTTAGAGACAGAACCAAGGTTAGAGTTAGAGACATAACCAGGGTTAGAGTTAGAGACAGAACCAGGGTTAGAGAAAGAACCAGGGTTAGAGACAGAACCAGGGTTAGAGACAGATACATAACCAGGGTTAGAGACAGAACCAGGGTTAGAGACAGAGACAGAACCATGGTTAAAGACAGAACCAGGGTTAGAGACAGTAGCCGGGTTAGAGACAGAGACAGAACCAGGGTTAGAGACAGAACCAGGGTTAGAGACAGAGACAGAGACAGAACCAGAGACAGAACCAGGGTTAGAGACAGAACCAGAACCAGAGTTAGAGACAGAACCAGGGTTAGAGATAGAGACAGAACCAGGTTAGAGTTAGAGACAGAAGAGACAGAACCAGGGTTAGAGTTAGAGACAGAACCAGGGTTAGAGTTAGAGACAGAACCAGGGTTAGAGTTAGAGACAGAACCAGTTAGAGTTAGAGACAGAACCAGGGTTGAAACAGAACCAGGTTAGAGACAGAACCAGGGTTAGAGACAGAACCAGGGTTAGAGACAGAACCAGGGTTAGAGACAGAACCAGGGTTAGAGACAGAACCAGGGTTAGAGACAGAACCAGGGTTAGAGTTAGAGACAGAACCAGGGTTAGAGTTAGAGACAGAACCAGGGTTAGAGTTAGAGACAGAACCAGGGTTAGAGATAGAGACAGAACCAGGGTTAGAGACAGAACCAGGGTTAGAGACAGAACCAGGGTTAGAGACATAACCAGGGTTAGTTAGAGACAGAACCAGGGTTAGAGACAGAACCAGGGTTAGAGACAGAACCAGGGTTAGAGACAAAGACAGAACCAGGGTTAGAGACAGAACCAGGGTTAGAGTTAGAGACAGAACCAGGGTTAGAGTTAGAGACAGAACCAGGGTTAGAGACAGAACCAGGGTTAGAGTTAGAGACAGAACCAGGGTTAGAGTTAGAGACAGAACCAGGGTTAGAGACAGAACCAGGGTTAGAGTTAGAGACAGAACCAGGGTTAGAGAAAGAACCAGGGTTAGAGACATAACCAGGGTTAGGTTTAGAGACAGAACCAGGGTTAGAGACAGAACCAGGGTTGGAGTTAGAGACAGAACCAGGGTTAGAGACAGAACCAGGGTTAGAGACAGAACCAGGGTTAAACTTAGTGACAGAACCAGGGTTAGAGTTAGAGACAGAACCAGGGTTAGAGACAGAACCAGGGTTAGAGTTAGAGACAGACCCAGGGTTAGAGTTAGAGACAGAACCAGGGTCAGAAACAGAACCAGGGTTAGAGACAGAACCAGGTTAGAGTTAGAGACAGAACCAGGGTTGGAGTTAGAGACAGAACCAGGGTTAGAGTTAGAGACAGAACCAGGGTTAGAGATAGAGACAGAACCAGGGTTAGAGACAGAACCAGGGTTGAGAGACAGAACCAGGGTTAGAGACAGACAGAACCAGGGTTAGAGACAGAACCAGGGTTAGAGACAGAACCAGGGTTAGAGTTAGAGACAGAACCAGGGTTAGAGTTAGACAGAACCAGGGTCAGAAACAGAACCAGGGTTAGAGAGAACCAAGGTTAGAGTTAGAGACAGAACCAGGGTTGGAGTTAGAGACAGAACCAGGGTTAGAGTTAGAGACAGAACCAGGGTTAGAGATAGAGACAGAACCAGGGTTAGAGACAGAACCAGGGTTAGAGTTAGAGACAGAACCAGGGTTAGAGACAGAACCAGGGTTAGAGACAGAACCAGGGTTAGAGTTAGAGACAGAACCAGGGTTGGAGTTAGAGACAGAACCAGGGTTAGTTTTAGAGACAGAACCAGGGTTAGAGACAAAGACAGAACCAGGGTTAGAGACAGAACCAGGGTTAGAGTTAGAGACAGAACCAGGGAGAGAACAGAACCAGGGGAGTTAGAAAGAACCAGGGTTAGAGACAGAACCAGGAGTTAGAGACAGAACCAGGGTTAGAGACAGAACCAGGGTTAGAGACAGAACCAGGGTTAAAGTTAGAGACAGAACCAGGGTTAGGGTTAGAGACAGAACCAGGGTTAGAGACAGAACCAGGGTTAGAGTTAGAGACAGAACCAGGGTTAGAGACAGAGGCAGAACCAGGGTTAGAGACAGAACCAGGGTTAGAGACAGAACCAGGGTTAGAGTTAGAGACAGAACCAGGGTTAGAACCAGGGTTAGAGACAGAACCAGGGTTAGAGACAGATACAGAACCAGGGTTAGAGACAGAACCAGGGTTAGAGACAGAACCAGGGTTAAAGACAGAACCAGGGTTAGAGACAGAACCAGGGTTTAGAACCATGGTTAGAGACAGAACCAGGGTTAGAGACAGAGACAGAGACAGAACCAGGGTTTAGAGACAGAACCAGGGTTAGAGACAGAACCAAGTTAGAGTTAGAGACAGAACCAGGGTTAGAGATAGAGACAGAACCAGGTTAGAGTTAGAGACAGAACCAGGGTTAGAGATAGAGACAGAACCAGGGTTAGAGTTAGAGACAGAACCAGGGTTAGAGTTAGAGACAGAACCAGGGTTGAAACAGAACCAGGTTAGAGACAGAACCAGGGTTAGAGACAGAACCAGGGTTAGAGACAGAACCAGGGTTAGAGAAAGAACCAGGGTTAGAGACAGAACCAGGGTTAGAGACAGAACCAGGGTTAGAGACAGAACCAGGGTTAGGGACAGAGACAGAACCAGGGTTAGAGACAGAACCAGGTTTAGAGACAGAAGAGAACCAGGGTTAGAGACAGAACCAGGGTTAAAGTTAGTGACAGAACCAGGGTAGAGACAGACAAACCAGGGTTAGGGTTAGAGACAGAACCAGGGTTAGGGTTAGAGACAGAACCAGGGTTAGAGACAGAGACAGAACCAGGGTTAGAGACAGAACCAGGGTTAGAGACAGAGACAGAACAATGGTTAGAGACAGAACCAGGGTTAGAGACAGAACCAGGGTTAGAGACAGAGACAGAACCCTGGTTAGAGACAGAACCAGGGTTAGAGACAGAGACAGAACCAGGGTTAGAGAGACAGAACCAGGGTTAGAGACAGAACCAAGGTTAGAGACAGAACCAGGGTTAGAGACAGACAGAACCAGGGTTAGAGACAGAACCAGGGTTAGAGACAGAGACAGAACCAGGGTTAGAGACAGAACCAGGGTTAGAGACAGAACCAGGGTTAGAGACAGAACCAGGGTTAGAGACAGAACCAGGGTTAGAGTTAGAGACAGAACCAGGGTTAGAGACAGAACCAGGGTTAGAGACAGAACCAAGGTTAGAGTTAGAGACAGAACCAGGGTTAGAGTTAGAGACAGAACCAAGGTTAGAGATAGAGACAGAACCAGGGTTAGAGTTAGAGACAGAACCAGGGTTAGAGATAGAGACAGAACCAGGGTTAGAGACAGAACCAGGGTTAGAGTTAGAGACAGAACCAGGGTTAGGGTTAGAGACAGAACCAGGGTTAGAGTTAGAGACAGAACCAGGGTTAGAGACAGAACCAGGGTTAGAGTTAGAGACAGAACCAGGGTTAGAGGTTAGAGTTAGAGACAGAACCAGGGTTAGAGTTAGAGACAGAACCAGGGTTAGAGTTAGAGACAGAACCAGGGTTAGAGACAGAACCAGGGTTAGAGTTAGAGACAGAACCAGGGTTAGAGACAGAACCAGGGTTAGAGACAGAACCAGAACCAGGGTTAGAGACAGAACCAGGGTTAGAGACAGAACCAGGTTTAGAGACAGAACCAGGGTTAAAGTTAGTGACAGAACCAGGGTTAGTTAGAGACAGAACCAGGGTTAGAGTTAGAGACAGACCCAGGGTTAGAGTTAGAGACAGAACCAGGGTCAGAAACAGAACCAGGGTTAGAGACAGAACCAAGGTTAGAGTTAGAGACAGAACCAGGGTTAGAGTTAGAGACAGAACCAGGGGTTTTAGAGACAGAACCAGGGTTAGAGACAATGACAGAACCAGGGTTAGAGACAGAACCAGGGTTAGAGTTAGAGACAGAACCAGGGTTAGAGATAGAGACAGAACCAGGGTTAGAGACAGAACCAGGGTTAGAGACAGAACCATGGTTAGAGACAGAACCAGGTTAGAGTTAGAGACAGAACCAGGTTTAGGAGTTAGAGACAGAACCAGGGTTAGTTTTAGAGACAGAACCAAGTTTAGAGTTAGAGACAGAACCATGGTTAGAGATAGAGACAGAACCAAGGTTAGAGTTAGAGACAGAACCATGGTTAGAGTTAGAGACAGAACCAGGGTTAGAGTTAGAGACAGAACCAGGGTTAGAGATAGAGACAGAACCATGGTTAGAGTTAAAGACAGAACCAGAGTTAGAGTTAGAGACAGAACCAGGGTTTGAAACAGAACCAGGATTAGAGACAGAACCAGGGTTAGAGACAGAACCAGGGTTAGAGACAGAACCAGGGTTAGAGAAAGAACCAGGGTTAGAGACAGAACCAGGGTTAGAGACAGAACCAGGGTTAGAGACAGAACCAGGGTTAGGGACAGAACCAGGGTTAGAGACAGAACCAGGGTTAGAGTTAGAGACAGACCCAGGGTTAGAGTTAGAGACAGAACCAGGGTTAGTTAGAGACAGAACCAGGGTTAGAGACAGAGACAGAACCAGGGTTAGGGTTAGAGACAGAACCAGGGTTAGGGTTAGAGACAGAACCAGGGTTAGAGACAGAGACAGAACCAGGGTTAGAGACAGAACCAGGGTTAGAGACAGAGACAGAACAAGGGTTAGAGACAGAACCAGGGTTAGAGACAGAACCAGGGTTAGAGACAGAGACAGAACCCCTGGTTAGAGACAGAACCAGGGTTAGAGACAGAGACAGAACCAGGGTTTGAGGCAGAACCAGGGTTAGAGACAGAACCAAGGTTAGAGACAGAACCAGGGTTAGAGACAGATACAGAACCAGGGTTAGAGACAGAACCAGGGTTAGACACAGAGACAGAACCAGGGTTAGAGACAGAACCAGGGTTAGAGACAGAACCAGGGTTAGAGACAGAACCAGGGTTAGGTTAGAGACAGAACCAGGGTTAGAGACAGAGACAGAACCAGGGTTAGAGACAGAACCAGGGTTAGAGACAGAACCAGGGTTAGAGTTAGAGACAGAACCAGGGTTAGAGTTAGAGACAGAACCAGGGTTAGAGAGTTAGAGACAGAACCAGGTTAGAGTTAGAGACAGAACCAGTTTAGAGTTAGAGACAGAACCAGGGTTAGAGGAACCAGGGTTAGAGTTAGAGAAAGAACCAGGGTTAGTGACATAACCAGGGTTAGGTTTAGAGACAGAACCAGGGTTAGAGACAGAACCAGGGTTAGAGTTAGAGACAGAACCAGGGTTAGAGTTAGAGACAGAACCAGGGTTAGAGACAGAACCAGGGTTAGAGTTAGAGACAGAACCAGGGTTAGAGAAAGAACCAGGGTTAGAGACATAACCAGGGTTAGGTTTAGAGACAGAACCAGGGTTAGAGACAGAACCAGGGTTAGAGTTAGAGACAGAACCAGGGTTAGAGACAGAACCAGGGTTAGAGACAGAACCAGGGTTAAAGTTAGAGACAGAACCAGGGTTAGGGTTAGAGACAGAACCAGGGTTAGAGACAGAACCAGGGTTAGAGTTAGAGACAGACCCAGGGTTAGAGTTAGAGACAGAACCAGGGTCAGAAACAGAACCAGGGTTAGAGACCGAACCAAGGTTAGAGTTAGAGACAGAACCAGGGTTAGAGACAGAACCAAGGTTAGAGTTAGAGACAGAACCAGGGTTAGGGTTAGAGACAGAACCAGGGTTAGAGACAGAACAAGGGTTAGAGACAGAACCAGGGTTAGAGTTAGAGACAGAACCAGGGTTAGAGACAGAACCAGGGTTAGAGACAGAACCAGGGTTAGAGTTAGAGACAGACCCAGGGTTAGAGTTAGAGACAGAACCAGGGTCAGAAACAGAACCAGGGTTAGAGACAGAACCAGGTTAGAGTTAGAGACAGAACCAGGGTTGGAGTTAGAGACAGAACCAGGGTTAGAGTTAGAGACAGAACCAGGGTTAGAGATAGAGACAGAACCAGACAGAACCAGGGTTAGAGTTAGAGACAGAACCAGGGTTAGAGACAGAACCAGGGTTAGAGACAGAACCAAGGTTAGAGTTAGAGACAGAACCAGGGTTGGAGTTAGAGACAGAACCAGGGTTAGTTTTAGAGACAGAACCAGGGTTAGAGACAAAGACAGAACCAGGGTTAGAGACAGAACCAGGGTTAGAGTTAGAGACAGAACCAGGGTTAGAACAGAACCAGGGTTAGAGTTAGAGACAGAACCAGGGTTAGAGAAAGAACCAGGGTTAGAGACAGAACCAGGGTTAGAGTTAGAGACAGAACCAGGGTTAGTTAGAGACAGAACCAGGGTTAGAGACAGAACCAGGGTTAAAGTTAGTGACAGAACCAGGGTTAGGGTTAGAGACAGAACCAGGGTTAGAGACAGAACCAGGGTTAGAGTTAGAGACAGAACCAGGGTTAGAGACAGAGACAGAACCAGGGTTAGAGACAGAACCAAGGTTAGAGTTAGAGACAGAACCAGGGTTAGAGTTAGAGACAGAACCAGGGTTAGAGGGTTAGAGACAGAACCAGGGTTAGAGACAGAGACAGAACCAGGGTTAGAGACAGAACCAGGGTTAGAGTTAGAGACAGAACCAGGGTTAAAGACAGAACCAGGGTTAGAGACAGAACCAGGGTTAGAGACAGAGACAGAACCAGGGTTAGAGACAGAACCAGGGTTAGAGTTAGAGACAGAACCAGGGTTAGAGACAGAACCAGGGTTAGAGACAGAGACAGAGACAGAACCAGGGTTTGAGACAGAACCAGGGTTAGAGACAGAACCAGTTTAGAGTTAGAGACAGAACCAGGGTTAGAGTTAGAGACAGAACCAAGGTTAGAGTTAGAGACAGAACCAGGGTTAGAGTTAGAGACAGAACCAGAGTTAAAGACAGAACCAGGGTTAGAGTTAGAGACAGAACCAGGGTTGAAACAGAACCAGGTTAGAGACAGAACCAGGGTTAGAGACAGAACCAGGGTTAGAGACAGAACCAGGGTTAGAGAAAGAACCAGGGTTAGAGACAGAACCAGGGTTAGAGACAGAACCAGGGTTAGAGACAGAACCAGGGTTAGGGACAGAGACAGAACCAGGGTTAGAGACAGAACCAGGTTTAGAGACAGTTAGAACCAGGGTTAGAGACAGAACCAGGGTTAAAGTTAGTGACAGAACCAGGGTCAGAGACAGAGACAACACCAGGGTTAGGGTTAGAGACAGAACCAGGGTTAGGGTTAGAGACAGAACCAGGGTTAGAGACAGAGACAGAACCAGGGTTAGAGACAGAACCAGGGTTAGAGACAGAGACAGAACCAAGGTTAGAGTTAGAGACAGAACCAGGGTTAGAGTTAGAGACAGAACCAAGGTTAGAGATAGAGACAGAACCATGGTTAGAGACAGAACCAGGGTTAGAGACAGAACCAGGGTTAGAGGCAGAACCAGGGTTAGAGACAGAACCAAGGTTAGAGACAGAACCAGGGTTAGAGACAGATACAGAACCAGGGTTAGAGACAGAACCAGGGTTAGACACAGAGACAGAACCATGGTTAGAGACAGAACCAGGGTTAGAGACAGAACCCGGGTTAGAGACAGAACCATGGTTAGAGACAGAACCAGGGTTAGAGACAGAGACAGAACCAGGGTTTGAGACAGAACCAGGGTTAGAGACAGAACCAAGGTTAGAGTTAGAGACAGAACCAGGGTTAGAGTTAGAGACAGAACCAGGGTTAGAGTTAGAGACAGAACCAAGGTTAGAGTTAGAGACAGAACCAGTTTAGAGTTAGAGACAGAACCAGGGTTAGAGACCGAACCAGGGTAAGAGTTAGAGACAGAACCAGGGTTAGAGTTAGAGACAGAACCAGGGTTAGAGTTAGAGACAGAACCAGGGTTAGAGACAGAACCAGGGTTAGAGTTAGAGACAGAACCAGGGTTAGAGACAGTTAGAGTTAGAGACAGAACCAGGGTTAGAGTTAGAGACAGAACCAGGGTTAGAGTTAGAGACAGAACCAGGGTTAGAGACAGAACCAGGGTTAGAGAGTTAGAGACAGAACCAGGGTTAGAGACAGAACCAGGGTTAGAGACAGAACCAGGGTTAGAGACAGAACCAGGGTTAGAGACAGAACCAGGGTTAGAGACAGAACCAGGTTTAGAGACAGAAACAGGGTTAAAGTTAGTGACAGAACCAGGGTTAGGGTTAGAGACAGAACCAGGGTTAGAGTTAGAGACAGAACCAGGGTTAGAGTTAGAGACAGAACCAGGGTCAGAAACAGAACCAGGGTTAGAGACAGAACCAAGGTTAGAGTTAGAGACAGAACCAGGTTAGAGTTAGAGACAGAACCAGGGTTAGTTTTAGAGACAGAACCAGGGTTAGAGACAAAGACAGAACCAGGGTTAGAGACAGAACCAGGGTTAGAGTTAGAGACAGAACCAGGGTTAGAGTTAGAGACAGAACCAGGGTTAGAGACAGAACCAGGGTTAGAGACAGAACCAGGGTTAGAGAGAACAGTTAGAGTTAGAGATAGAACCAGGTTTAGAGTTAGAGACAGAACCAGGGTTAGTTTTAGAGACAGAACCAGGGTTAGAGACAGAGACAGAGACAGAACCAGGGTTTGAGACAGAACCAGGGTTAGAGACAGAACCAGGGTTAGAGTTAGAGACAGAACCAGGGTTAGAGATAGAGACAGAACCAGGGTTAGAGTTAGAGACAGAACCAGGGTTAGAGATAGAGACAGAACCAGGGTTAGAGTTAGAGACAGAACCAGAGTTAGAGTTAGAGACAGAACCAGGGTTTGAAACAGAACCAGGTTAGAGACAGAACCAGGGTTAGAGACAGAACCAGGGTTAGAGACAGAACCAGGGTTAGAGACAGAACCAGGGTTAGAGACAGAACCAGGGTTAGAGACAGAACCAGGGTTAGAGACAGAACCAGGGTTAGGGACAGAGACAGAACCAGGGTTAGAGACAGAACCAGGTTTAGAGAACAGAACCAGGGTTAGAGACAGAACCAGGGTTAAAGTTAGTGACAGAACCAGGGTTAGAGACAGAGAACCAGGGTTAGGGTTAGAGACAGAACCAGGGTTAGGGTTAGAGACAGAACCAGGGTTAGAGACAGAGACAGAACCAGGGTTAGAGACAGAACCAGGGTTAGAGACAGAGACAGAACAATGGTTAGAGACAGAACCAGGGTTAGAGACAGAAGGGTTAGAGACAGAGACAGAACCCTGGTTAGAGACAGAACCAGGGTTAGAGTTAGAGACAGAACCAGGGTTAGCAGAACCAGGGTTAGAGACAGAACCAGGTTAGAACAGAACCAGGGTTAGAGACAGATACAGAACCAGACAGAACCAGGGTTAGACACAGAGACAGAACCATGGTTAGAGACAGAACCAGGGTTAGAGACAGAACCAGGGTTAGAGACAGAACCAGGGTTAGAGACAGAACCAGGGTTAGAGACAGAGACAGAACCAGGGTTAGAGACAGAACCAGGGTTAGAGACAGAACCAGGTTAGAGTTAGAGACAGAACCAGGGTTAGAGTTAGAGACAGAACCAAGGTTAGAGATAGAGACAGAACCAGGGTTAGAGTTAGAGACAGAACCATGGTTAGAGATAGAGACAGAACCATGGTTAGAGTTAGAGACAGAACCATGGTTAGAGTTAGAGACAGAACCAGGGTTAGAGTTAGAGACAGAACCAGGGTTAGAGATAGAGACAGAACCATGGTTAGAGTTAAAGACAGAACCAGGGTTAGAGACAGTTAGAGTTAGAGACAGAACCAGGGTTAGAGTTAGAGACAGAACCAGGGTTAGAGTTAGAGACAGAACCAGGGTTAGAGACAGAACCAGGGTTAGAGTTAGAGACAGAACCAGGGTTAGAGACAGAACCAGGGTTAGAGACAGAACCAGGGTTAGAGAAAGAACCAGGGTTAGAGACAGAACCAGGGTTAGAGACAGAACCAGGTTTAGAGACAGAACCAGGGTTAAAGTTAGTGACAGAACCAGGGTTAGGTTAGAGACAGAACCAGGGTTAGAGTTAGAGACAGAACCAGGGTTAGAGTTAGAGACAGAACCAGGGTTAGAAACAGAACCAGGGTTAGAGACAGAACCAGGTTAGAGTTAGAGACAGAACCAGGGTTTAGAGTTAGAGACAGAACCAGGGTTAGTTTTAGAGACAGAACCAGGGTTAGAGACAAGACAGAACCAGGGTTAGAGACAGAACCAGGGTTAGAGTTAGAGACAGAACCAGGGTTAGAGATAGAGACAGAACCAGGGTTAGAGACAGAACCAGGGTTAGAGACAGAACCATGGTTAGAGACAGAACCAGGTTAGAGTTAGAGACAGAACCAGGGTTAGAGTTAGAGACAGAACCAGGGTTAGTTTTAGAGACAGAACCAGGGTTAGAGACAAGACAGAGACAGAACCAGGGTTTGAGACAGAACCAGGGTTAGAGACAGAACCATGGTTAGAGTTAGAGACAGAACCATGGTTAGAGTTAGAGACAGAACCAGGGTTAGAGTTAGAGACAGAACCAGGGTTAGAGATAGAGACAGAACCATGGTTAGAGTTAAAGACAGAACCAGAGTTAGAGTTAGAGACATAACCAGGGTTAGAGACAGAACCAGGATTAGAGACAGAACCAGGGTTAGAGACAGAACCAGGGTTAGAGACAGAACCAGGGTTAGAGAAAGAACCAGGGTTAGAGACAGAACCAGGGTTAGAGACAGAACCAGGGTTAGAGACAGAACCAGTGTTAGAGATAGAGACAGAACCAGGGTTAGAGACAGAACCAGGGTTAGAGATAGAGACAGAACCAGGGTTAGAGTTAGAGACAGAACCAGGGTTAAAGTTAGTGACAGAACCAGGGTCAGAGACAGAGACAACACCAGGGTTAGGGTTAGAGACAGAACCAGGGTTAGGGTTAGAGACAGAACCAGGGTTAGAGACAGAGACAGAACCAGGGTTAGAGACAGAACCAGGGTTATAGACAGAGACAGAACCATGGTTAGAGACAGAACCAGGGTTAGAGACAGAACCAGGGTTAGAGACAGAGACAGAACCAGGGTTAGAGACAGAACCAGGGTTAGAGACAGAGACAGAACCAGGGTTTGAGGCAGAACCAGGGTTAGAGACAGAACCAAGGTTAGAGACAGAACCAGGGTTAGAGACAGATACAGAACCAGGGTTAGAGACAGAACCAGGGTTAGACACAGAGACAGAACCATGGTTAGAGACAGAACCAGGTTAGAGTTAGAGACAGAACCAGGGTTAGAGACAGAACCATGGTTAGAGACAGAACCAGGGTTAGAGACAGAGACAGAACCAGGGTTTGAGACAGAACCAGGGTTAGAGACAGAACCAGGTTAGAGTTAGAGACAGAACCAGGGTTAGAGTTAGAGACAGAACCAGGGTTAGAGTTAGAGACAGAACCAGTTAGAGACAGAACCAAGTTTAGAGTTAGAGACAGAAGACAGAACCAGGGTTAGAGACAGAACCAGGGTTAGAGTTAGAGACAGAACCAGGGTTAGAGTTAGAGACAGAACCAGGGTTAGAGTTAGAGACAGAACCAGGGTTAGAGACAGAACCAGGGTTAGAGTTAGAGACAGAACCAGGGTTAGAGTTAGAGACAGAACCAGGGTTAGAGTTAGAGACAGAACCAGGGTTAGAGTTAGAGACAGAACCAGGGTTAGAGACAGAACCAGGGTTAGAGTTAGAGACAGAACCAGGGTTAGAGACAGAACCAGGGTTAGAGACAGAACCAGGGTTAGAGACAGAACCAGGGTTAGAGACAGAACCAGGGTTAGAGACAGAACCAGGTTTAGAGACAGAAACAGGGTTAAAGTTAGTGACAGAACCAGGGTTAGGGTTAGAGACAGAACCAGGGTTAGAGTTAGAGACAGACCCAGGGTTAGAGTTAGAGACAGAACCAGGGTCAGAAACAGAACCAGGGTTAGAGACAGAACCAAGGTTAGAGTTAGAGACAGAACCAGGTTTAGAGTTAGAGACAGAACCAGGGTTAGTTTTAGAGACAGAACCAGGGTTAGAGACAAGACAGAACCAGGGTTAGAGACAGAACCAGGGTTAGAGTTAGAGACAGAACCAGGGTTAGAGATAGAGACAGAACCAGGGTTAGAGACAGAACCAGGGTTAGAGACAGAACCAGGGTTAGAGACAGAACCAAGGTTAGAGTTAGAGACAGAACCAGGGTTAGAGTTAGAGACAGAACCAGGGTTAGTTTTTAGAGACAGAACCAGGGTTAGAGACAAGACAGAACCAGGGTTAGAGATAGATCCAGGGTTAGAGTTAGAGACAGAACCAGGGTTAGAGATAGAGACAGAACCAGGGTTAGAGACAGAACCAGGGTTAGAGACAGAACCAGGGTTAGAGTGACAGAACCAGGGTTAGGGTTAGAGACAGAACCAGGGTTAGAGATAGAGACAGAACCAGGGTTAGAGTTAGAAACAGAACCATGGTTAGAGACAGAACCAGGGTTAGAGAAAGAACCAGGGTTAGAGACATAACCAGGGTTAGAGACAGAACCAGGTTTAGAGACAGAAACAGGGTTAAAGTTAGTGACAGAACCAGGGTTAGGATTAGAGACAGAACCAGGATTAGAGTTAGAGACAGACCCAGGGTTAGAGTTAGAGACAGAACCAGGGTCAGAAACAGAACCAGGGTTAGAGACCGAACCAAGGTTAGAGTTAGAGACAGAACCAGGGTTGGAGTTAGAGACAGAACCAGGGTTAGTTTTAGAGACAGAACCAGGGTTAGAGACAAAGACAGAACCAGGGTTAGAGACAGAACCAGGGTTAGAGTTAGAGACAGAACCAGGGTTAGAGATAGAGACAGAACCAGGGTTAGAGACAGAGGGTTAGAGACAGAACCAGGGTTAGAGTTAGAGACAGAACCAGGGTTTTAGTTAGAGACAGAACCAGGGTTAGAGACAGAACCAGGGTTAGAGTTAGAGACAGAACCAGGGTTAGAGACAGAACCAGGGTTAGAGACAGAACCAGGGTTAGAGAAAGAACCAGGGTTAGAGACAGAACCAGGGTTAGAGACAGAACCAGGTTTAGAGACAGAACCAGGGTTAAAGTTAGTGACAGAACCAGGGTTAGGGTTAGAGACAGAACCAGGGTTAGAGTTAGAGACAGACCCAGGGTTAGAGTTAGAGACAGAACCAGGGTCAGAAACAGAACCAGGGTTAGAGACAGAACCAAGGTTAGAGTTAGAGATAGAACCAGGTTTAGAGTTAGAGACAGAACCAGGGTTAGTTTTAGAGACAGAACCAGGGTTAGAGACAAGACAGAACCAGGGTTAGAGACAGATCCAGGGTTAGAGTTAGAGACAGAACCAGGGTTAGAGACAGAACCAGGGTTAGAGACAGAACCAGGGTTAGAGTTAGAGACAGAACCAGGGTTAGGTTAGAGACAGAACCAGGGTTAGAGACAGAGCCAGTATTCGTTTTAGAGACAGAACCAGGGTTAGAGACAGAACCAGGGTTAGAGAGAGAACCAGGGTTAGAGTTAGAGACAGAACCAGGGTTAGAGTTAGAGACAGAACCAGGGTTAGAGACAGAACCAGGGTTAGATTTAGAGACAGCACCAGGGTCAGAAACAGAACCAGGGTTAGAGACCGAACCAAGGTTAGTTAGAGACAGATCCAGGGTTAGAGTTAGAGACAGAACCAGGGTTAGTTTTAGAGACAGAACCAGGGTTAGAGACAAAGACAGAACCAGGGTTAGAGACAGAACCAGGGTTAGAGTTAGAGACAGAACCAGGGTTAGAGACAGAGGCAGAACTAGGGTTTGAGACAGAACCAGGGTTAGAGACAGAACCAAGGTTAGAGTTAGAGACATAACCAGGGTTAGAGTTAGAGACAGAACCAGGGTTAGAGAAAGAACCAGGGTTAGAGTTAGAGACAGAACCAGGGTTAGAGAAAGAACCAGGGTTAGAGAAAGAACCAGGGTTGGAGTTAGAGACAGAACCAGGGTTAGAGACAGAACCAGGGTTAGAGACAGAACCAGGGTTAAAGTTAGTGACAGAACCAGGGTTAGGGTTAGAGACAGAACCAGGGTTAGAGACAGAACCAGGGTTAGAGTTAGAGACAGAACCAGGGTTAGAGACAGAGACAGAACCAGGGTTAGAGACAGAACCAAGGTTAGAGTTAGAGACAGAACCAGGGTTAGAGTTAGAGACAGAACCAGGGTTAGAGAAAGAACCAGGGTTAGAGACAGAACCAGGGTTAGAGACAGAACCAGGGTTAGAGAAAGAACCAGGGTTAGAGACAGAACCAGGGTTAGAGACAGAACCAGGTTTAGAGACAGAAACAGGGTTAAAGTTAGTGACAGAACCAGGGTTAGGGTTAGAGACAGAACCAGGGTTAGAGTTAGAGACAGACCCAGGGTTAGAGTTAGAGACAGAACCAGGGTCAGAAACAGAACCAGGGTTAGAGACAGATCCAGGGTTAGAGTTAGAGACAGAACCAGGGTTAGAGATAGAGACAGAACCAGGGTTAGTTTTAGAGACAGAACCAGGGTTAGAGACAATGACAGAACCAGGGTTAGAGACAGAACCAGGGTTAGAGTTAGAGACAGAACCAGGGTTAGAGACAGAACCAGGGTTAGAGACAGAACCAGGGTTAGAGTTAGAGACAGAACCAGGGTTAGAGTTAGAGACAGAACCAGGGTTAGAGACAGAACTAGGGTTAGTTAGAGACAGAACCAGGGTTAGAGACAGAACCAGGCTTAGAGACAGAACCAGGGTTAGAGTTAGAGACAGAACCAGGGTTAGAGACAGAACCAGGGTTAGAGACAGAACCAGGGTTAAAGTTAGTGACAGACCCAGAGTTAGAGTTAGAGACAGAACCAGGGTCAGAAACAGATCCAGGGTTAGAGACCGAACCAAGGTTAGAGTTAGAGACAGAACCAGGGTTAGAGTTAGAGACAGAACCAGGGTTAGTTTTAGAGACAGAACCAGGGTTAGAGACAAAGACAGAAACAGGGTTAGAGACAGAACCAGGGTTAGAGTTAGAGACAGAACCAGGGTTAGAGATAGAGACAGAACCAGGGTTAGAGACAGAACCAGGGTTAAAGTTAGTGACAGAACCAGGGTTAGGGTTAGAGACAGAACCAGGGTTAGAGACAGAACCAGGGTTAGAGTTAGTGACAGAACCAGGGTCAGAAACAAAACCAGGGTTAGAGTTAGAGACAGAACCAGGGTTAGGGTTAGAGACAGAACCAGGGTTAGAGTTAGAGACAGAACCAGGTTTAGGTTTAGAGACAGAGCCAGGGTTAGGTTTAGAGACAGACCAGGGTTGGTGACAAAGACAGAACCAGGGTCAGAAACAAAACCAGGGTTAGAGTTAGAGACAGAACCAGGGTTAGGGTTAGAGACAGAACCAGGGTTAGGTTTAGAGACAGAGCCAGGTTTGGGGACAAAGACAGAACCAGGGTTAGGGTTAGAGACAGAACCAGGGTTAGGTTTAGAGACAGAACCAGGGATTGAGACAGAACCAGGGTTAAAGTTAGTGACAGAACCAGGTTTAGGGTTAGAGACAGAACCGGGGTTAGAGAAAGAACCGGGGTTAGAGTTAGAGACAGAACTAGGGTTAGAGTTAGAGACAGAACCAGGGTTAGAGACAGAACCAGGGTTAGAGTTAGAGACAGAACCAGGGTTAGAGAAAGAACCAGGGTTAGAGACATAACCAGGGTTAGGTTTAGAGACAGAACCAGGGTTAGAGACAGAACCAGGGTTGGAGTTAGAGACAGAATCAGGGTTAGAGACAGAACCAGGGTTAGAGACAGAACCAGGGTTAAACTTAGTGACAGAACCAGGGTTAGGGTTAGAGACAGAACCAGGGTTAGAGACAGAACCAGGGTTAGAGTTAGAGACAGACCCAGGGTTAGAGTTAGAGACAGAACCAGGGTCAGAAACAGAACCAGGGTTAGAGACCGAACCAAGGTTAGAGTTAGAGACAGAACCAGGGTTGGAGTTAGAGACAGAACCAGGGTTAGAGTTAGAGACAGAACCAGGGTTAGAGATAGAGACAGAACCAGGGTTAGAGACAGAACCAGGTTAGAGTTAGAGACAGAACCAGGGTTAGAGACAGATACATAACCAGGTTTAGAGACAGAACCAGGGTTAGAGACAGAACCAGGGTTAGAGTTAGAGACAGACCCAGGGTTAGAGTTAGAGACAGAACCAGGGTCAGAAACAGAACCAGGGTTAGAGACCAGAACCAGGTTAGAGTTAGAGACAGAACCAGGGTTGGAGTTAGAGACAGAACCAGGGTTAGAGTTAGAGACAGAACCAGGGTTAGAGATAGAGACAGAACCAGGGTTAGAGACAGAACCAGGGTTAGAGTTAGAGACAGAACCAGGGTTAGAGACAGAACCAGGGTTAGAGAGAACCAAGGTTAGAGTTAGAGACAGAACCAGGGTTGGAGTTAGAGACAGAACCAGGGTTAGTGTTAGAGACAGAACCAGGGTTAGAGACAAAGACAGAACCAGGGTTAGAGACAGAACCAGGGTTAGAGTTAGAGACAGAACCAGGGTTAGAGACAGAGGCAGAACTAGGGTTTGAGACAGAACCAGGGTTAGAGACAGAACCAAGGTTAGAGTTAGAGACAGAACCAGGGTTAGAGTTAGAGACAGAACCAGGGTTAGAGAAAGAACCAGGGTTAGAGTTAGAGACAGAACCAGGGTTAGAAAGAACCAGGGTTAGAGAGACAGAACCAGGGTTGGAGTTAGAGACAGAACCAGGGTTAGAGACAGAACCAGGGTTAGAGACAGAACCAGGGTTAAAGTTAGTGACAGAACTAGGGTTAGGGTTAGAGACAGAACCAGGGTTAGAGACAGAACCAGGGTTAGAGTTAGAGACAGAACCAGGGTTAGAGTTAGGCAGAACCAGGGTTTGAGACAGAACCAGGTTAGAGTTAGAGACAGAACCAGGGTTAGAGTTAGAGACAGAACCAGGGTTAGAGAAAGAACCAGGGTTAGAGACAGAACCAGGGTTAGAGACAGATACAGAACCAGGGTTAGAGACAGAACCAGGGTTAGAGACAGAACCATGGTTAAAGACAGAACCAGGGTTAGAGACAGAGTTAGAGACAGAACCATGGTTAGAGACAGAACCAGGGTTAGAGACAGAACAGAGACAGAACCAGGGTTTGAGACACTTAGAGACAGAACCAAGTTTAGAGTTAGAGACAGAACCAGGGTTAGAGATAGAGACAGAACCAGAGTTAGAGTTAGAGACAGAACCAGGGTTTGAAACAGAACCAGGATTAGAGACAGAACCAGGGTTAGAGACAGAACCAGGGTTAGAGACAGAACCAGGGTTAGAGTTAGAGACAGAACCAGGGTTAGTTTTAGAGACAGAACCAGGGTTAGAGACAAAGACAGAACCAGGGTTAGAGACAGAATCAGGGTTAGAGTTAGAGACAGAACCAGGGTAAGAGATAGAGTCCGAACCAGGGTTAGAGACAGAACCAGGGTTAGAGACAGAACCAGGGTTAGAGTTAGAGACAGAACCAGGGTTTTAGGGTTAGAGACAGAACCGGGGTTAGAGAAAGAACCGGGGTTAGAGTTAGAGACAGAACCAGGGTTAGAGACAGAACCAGGGTTAGAGACAGAACCAGGGTTAGAGAAAGAACCAGGGTTAGAGACAGAACCAGGGTTAGAGACAGAACCAGGTTTAGAGACAGAAACAGGGTTAAAGTTAGTGACAGAACCAGGGTTAGGGTTAGAGACAGAACCAGGGTTAGAGTTAGAGACAGACCCAGGGTTAGAGTTAGAGACAGAACCAGGGTCAGAAACAGAACCAGGGTTAGAGACCGAACCAAGGTTAGAGTTAGAGACAGAACCAGGTTTAGAGATAGAGACAGAACCAGGGTTAGTTTTAGAGACAGAACCAGGGTTAGAGACAATGACAGAACCAGGGTTAGAGACAGATCCAGGGTTAGAGTTAGAGACAGAACCAGGGTTAGAGACAGAACCAGGGTTAGAGACAGAACCAGGGTTAGGTTAGAGACAGAACTAGGGTTAGAGTTAGAGACAGAACCAGGGTTAGAGACAGAACCAGGGTTAGAGACAGAACCAGGGTTAGAGACAGAACCAGGGTTAGAGTTAGAGACAGAACCAGGGTTAGAGACAGAACCAGGGTTAGAGACAGAACCAGGGTTAAAGTTAGTGACACACCCAGGGATAGAGTTAGAGACAGAACCAGGGTCAGAAACAGATCCAGGGTTAGAGACCGAACCAAGGTTAGAGTTAGAGACAGAACCAGGGTTAGAGTTAGAGACAGAACCAGGGTTAGTTTTAGAGACAGAACCAGGGTTAGAGACAAAGACAGAAACAGGGTTAGAGACAGACCAGGGTTAGAGTTAGAGACAGAACCAGGGTTAACCAGGGTTAGAGACAGAACCAGGGTTAGAGACAGAACCAGGGTTAGAGTTAGAGACAGAACCAGGGTTAGTTTTAGAGACAGAACCAGGGTTAGAGACAAAGACAGAAACAGGGTTAGAGACAGAACCAGGGTTAGAGTTAGAGACAGAACCAGGGTTAGAGATAGAGACAGAACCAGGGTTAGAGACAGAACCAGGGTTAGAGTGACAGAACCAGGGTTAGGGTTAGAGACAGAACCAGGGTTAGAGACAGAACCAGGGTTAGAGTTAGTGACAGAACCAGGGTCAGAAACAAAACCAGGGTTAGAGTTAGAGACAGAACCAGGGTTAGGGTTAGAGACAGAACCAGGGTTAGAGTTAGAGACAGAACCAGGTTTAGGTTAGAGACAGAACCAGGGTTAGGTTAGAGACAGAACCAGGGTTGGTGACAAAGACAGAACCAGGGTTAGAGACAGAACCACCAGACAGAGCCAGGGTTAGAGACAGAACCAGGGTTAGGTTTAGAGACAGAGCCAGGTTTGGGGACAAAGACAGAACCAGGGTTAGGGTTAGAGACAGAACCAGGGTTAGGTTTAGAGACAGAACCAGGGTTGAGACAGAACCAGGGTTAAAGTTAGTGACAGAACCAGGTTTAGGGTTAGAGACAGAACCAGGGGGTTAGAGACAGAACCAGGGTTAGAGTTAGAGACAGAACAGGGTTAGAGTTAGAGACAGAACCAGGGTTAGAGACAGAACCAGGGTTAGAGTTAGAGAACAGAACCAGGGTTAGAGAAAGAACCAGGGTTAGAGACAGAACCAGGGTTAGGTTTAGAGACAGAACCAGGGTTAGAGACAGAACCAGGGTTGGAGTTAGAGACAGAACCAGGGTTAGAGACAGAACCAGGGTTAGAGACAGAACCAGGGTTAGTGACAGAACCAGGGTTAGGGTTAGAGACAGAACCAGGGTTAGAGACAGAACCAGGGTTAGAGACAGAACCAGGTTAGAGTTAGAGACAGAACCAGGGTTAGAGACAGAACCAGGGTTAGAGTTAGAGACAGAAACAGGGTTAGAGTTAGAGACAGAACCAGGGTTTAGAGACAGAACCAGGGTTAGAGACAGATACATAACCAGGTTTAGAGACAGAACCAGGGTTAGAGACAGAACCAGGGTTAGAGTTAGAGACAGACCCAGGGTTAGAGTTAGAGACAGAACCAGGGTCAGAAACAGAACCAGGGTTAGAGACAGAACCAAGGTTAGAGTTAGAGACAGAACCAGGGTTGGAGTTAGAGACAGAACCAGGGTTAGAGTTAGAGACAGAACCAGGGTTAGAGATAGAGACAGAACCAGGGTTAGAGACAGAACCAGGGGAGTTAGAGACAGAACCAGGGTTAGAGACAGAACCAGGGTTAGAGACAGAACCAGGTTAGAGTTAGAGACAGAACCAGGGTTGGAGTTAGAGACAGAACCAGGGTTAGTTTTAGAGACAGAACCAGGGTTAGAGACAAAGACAGAACCAGGGTTAGAGACAGAACCAGGGTTAGAGTTAGAGACAGAACCAGGGTTAGAGAGGCAGAACTAGGGTTTGAGACAGAACCAGGGTTAGAGACAGTTAGGTTAGAGACAGAACCAGGGTTAGAGTTAGAGACAGAACCAGGGTTAGAGACAGAACCAGGGTTAGAGTTAGAGACAGAACCAGGGTTAGAGAAAGAACCAGGGTTAGAGACAGAACCAGGGTTGGAGTTAGAGACAGAACCAGGGTTAGAGACAGAACCAGGGTTAGAGACAGAACCAGGGTTAGAGACAGAACCAGGGTTAGGGTTAGAGACAGAACCAGGGTTAGAGACAGAACCAGGGTTAGAGTTAGAGACAGAACCAGGGGGACAGAGGCAGAACCAGGGTTTGAGACAGAACCAGGGTTAGAGTTAGAGACAGAACCAGGGTTAGAGTTAGAGACAGAACCAGGGTTAGAAAGAACCAGGGTTAGAGACAGAACCAGGGTTAGAGACAGATACATAACCAGGGTTAGAGACAGAACCAGGGTTAGAGAAAGATACAGAACCATGGTTAAAGACAGAACCAGGGTTTACCCGGGTTAGAGACAGAGATAGAACCATGGTTAGAGACAGAACCAGGGTTAGAGACAGAGACAGAGACAGAACCAGGGTTTGAGACAGAACCAGGGTTAGAGACAGAACCAGTTTAGAGTTAGAGACAGAACCAGGGTTAGAGATAGAGACAGAACCAGGGTTAGAGTTAGAGACAGAACCAGGGTTTGAAACAGAACCAGGTTAGAGACAGAACCAGGGTTAGAGACAGAACCAGGGTTAGAGATAGAGACAGAACCAGGGTTAGAGTTAAAGACAGAACCAGAGTTAGAGTTAGAGACAGAACCAGGGTTAGAGTTAGAGACAGAACCAGGGTTAGAGACAGAACCAGGGTTAGAGACAGAACCAGGGTTAGAGACAGAACCAGGGTTAGAGAAAGAACCAGGATTAGAGACAGAACCAGGGTTAGAGACAGAACCAGGGTTAGAGACAGAACCAGTGTTAGGGACAGAGACAGAACCAGGGTTAGAGACAGAACCAGGTTTAGAGACAGAAGCAGAACCAGGGTTAGAGACAGAACCAGGGTTAAAGTTAGTGACAGAACCAGGGTCAGAGACAGAGACAACACCAGGGTTAGGGTTAGAGACAGAACCAGGGTTAGGGTTAGAGACAGAACCAGGGTTAGAGACAGAGACAGAACCAGGGTTAGAGACAGAACCAGGGTTAGAGACAGAGACAGAACAATGGTTAGAGACAGAACCAGGGTTAGAGACAGAACCAGGGTTAGAGACAGAACCTGGTTAGAGACAGAACCAGGGTTAGAGACAGAGACAGAACCAGGGTTTGAGGCAGAACCAGGGTTAGAGACAGAACCAAGGTTAGAGACAGAACCAGGGTTAGAGACAGAGACAGAACCAGGGTTAGAGACAGAACCAGGGTTAGACACAGAGACAGAACCATGGTTAGAGACAGAACCAGGGTTAGAGACAGAACCCGGGTTAGAGACAGAACCATGGTTAGAGACAGAACCAGGGTTAGAGACAGAGACAGAACCAGGGTTAGACAGAACCAGGGTTAGAGACAGAACAGGGTTAGAGACAGGTTAGAGTTAGAGACAGAACCAGGGTTAGAGTTAGAGACAGAACCATGGTTAGAGATAGAGACAGAACCAAGGTTAGAGTTAGAGACAGAACCAAGTTTAGAGTTAGAGACAGAACCAGGGTTAGAGACCGAACCAAGGTAAGAGTTAGAGACAGAACCAGGGTTAGAGTTAGAGACAGAACCAGGGTTAGAGCTAGAGACAGAACCAGGTTTAGAGTTAGAGACAGAACCAGGGTTAGAGTCAGAACCAGGGTTAGAGTTAGAGACAGAACCAGGGTTAGAGACAGTTAGAGTTAGAGACAGAACCAGGGTTAGAGTTAGAGACAGAACCAGGGTTAGAGTTAGAGACAGAACAGACAGAACCAGGGTTAGAGTTAGAGACAGAACCAGGGTTAGAGACAGAACCAGGGTTAGAGACAGAACCAGGGTTAGAGAAAGAACCAGGGTTAGAGACAGAACCAGGGTTAGAGACAGAACCAGGTTTAGAGACAGAAACAGGGTTAAAGTTAGTGACAGAACCAGGGTTAGGTTAGAGACAGAACCAGGGTTAGAGTTAGAGACAGACCCAGGGTTAGAGTTAGAGACAGAACCAGGGTCAGAAACAGAACCAGGGTTAGAGACCGAACCAAGGTTAGAGTTAGAGACAGAACCAGGTTAGAGTTAGAGACAGAACCAGGGTTAGTTTTAGAGACAGAACCAGGTTAGAGACAAAGACAGAACCAGGGTTCCAGGGTTAGAGTTAGAGACAGAACCAGGGTTAGAGTTAGAGACAGAACCAGGGTTAGAGAAAGAACCAGGGTTAGAGACAGAACCAGGGTTAGAGACAGAAACAGGGTTAAAGTTAGTGACAGAACCAGGGTTAGGGTTAGAGACAGAACCAGGGTTAGTTTTATAGACAGAGCCAGGGTTAGAGACAATGACAGAACCAGGGTTAGAGACAGATCCAGGGTTAGAGTTAGAGACAGAACCAGGGTTAGAGATAGAGACAGAACCAGGGTTAGAGACAGAACCAGGGTTAGAGACAGAACCAGGGTTAAAGTTAGTGACAGAACCAGGGTTAGGGTTAGAGACAGAACCAGGGTTAGAGATAGAGACAGAACCAGGGTTAGAGTTAGAAACAGAACCATGGTTAGAGACAGAACCAGGGTTGAGAAAGAACCAGGGTTAGAGACAGAACCAGGGTTAGAGACAGAACCAGGTTTAGAGACAGAAACAGGGTTAAAGTTAGACAGAACCAGGGTTAGGATTAGAGACAGAACCAGGTTAGAGTTAGAGACAGACCAGGGTTAGAGTTAGAGACAGAACCAGGGTCAGAAACAAAACCAGGGTTAGAGTTAGAGACAGAACCAGGGTTGGAGTTAGAGACAGAACCAGGGTTAGAGTTAGAGACAGAACCAGGGTTTAGATACATAACCAGGTTTAGAGACAGAACCAGGGTTAGAGACAGAACCAGGGTTAGAGTTAGAGACAGAACCAGGGTTAGAGTTAGAGACAGAACCAGGGTCAGAAACAGAACCAGGGTTAGAGACAGAACCAAGGTTAGAGTTAGAGACAGAACCAGGGTTGGAGTTAGAGACAGAACCAGGGTTAGAGTTAGAGACAGAACCAGGGTTAGAGATAGAGACAGAACCAGGGTTAGAGACAGAACCAGGGTTAGAGTTAGAGACAGAACCAGGGTTAGAGACAGAACCAGGGTTAGAGACAGAACCAGGTTAGAGTTAGAGACAGAACCAGGGTTGGAGTTAGAGACAGAACCAGGGTTAGTTTTAGAGACAGAACCAGGGTTAGAGACAAAGAGACAGAACCAGGGTTAGAGACAGAACCAGGGTTAGAGTTAGAGACAGAACCAGGGTTAGAGACAGAGGCAGAACAGGGTTAGAGACAGAACCAGGGTTAGAGACAGAACCAGGTTAGAGTTAGAGACAGAACCAGGGTTAGAGTTAGAGACAGAACCAGGGTTAGAGAACAGAACCAGGGTTAGAGTTAGAGACAGAACCAGGGTTAGAGAACAGAACCAGGGTTAGAGACAGAACCAGGGTTAGAGTTAGAGACAGAACCAGGGTTAGAGACAGAACCAGGGTTAGAGACAGAACCAGGGTTAAAGTTAGTGACAGAACCAGGGTTAGGGTTAGAGACAGAACCAGGGTTAGAGACAGAACCAGGGTTAGAGTTAGAGACAGAACCAGGGTTAGAGACAGAGACAGAACCAGGGTTAGAGACAGAACCAAGGTTAGAGTTAGAGACAGAACCAGGGTTAGAGTTAGAGACAGAACCAGGGTTAGAGAAAGAATCAGGGTTAGAGACAGAACCAGGGTTAGAGACAGATACATAACCAGGGTTAGAGACAGAACCAGGGTTAGAGACAGAGACAGAACCATGGTTAAAGACAGAACCAGGGTTAGAGACAGTAGCCGGGTTAGAGACAGAGATAGAACCATGGTTAGAGACAGAACCAGGGTTAGAGACAGAGACAGAGACAGAACCAGGGTTTGAGACAGAACCAGGGTTAGAGACAGAACCAAGTTTAGAGTTAGAGACAGAACCATGGTTAGAGATAGAGAACCAGGGTTAGAGACAGAACCAGGGTTAGAGTTAGAGACAGAACCAGGGTTAGAGATAGAGACAGAACCATTGTTAGAGTTAAAGACAGAACCAGGTTAGAGTTAGAGACAGAACCAGGGTTGAAACAGAACCAGGATTAGAGACAGAACCAGGGTTAGAGACAGAACCAGGGTTAGAGACAGAACCAGGGTTAGAGAAAGAACCAGGGTTAGAGACAGAACCAGGGTTAGAGACAGAACCAGGGTTAGAGACAGAACCAGGGTTAGGGACAGAGACAGAACCAGGGTTAGAGACAGAACCAGGTTTAGAGACAGAAGTAGAACCAGGGTTAGAGACAGAACCAGGGTTAAAGTTAGTGACAGAACCAGGGTCAGAGACAGAGACAAACCAGGGTTAGGGTTAGAGACAGAACCAGGGTTAGGTTAGAGACAGAACCAGGGTTAGAGACAGAGACAGAACCAGGGTTAGAGACAGAACCAGGGTTAGAGACAGAGACAGAACAATGGTTAGAGACAGAACCAGGGTTAGAGACAGAACCAGGGTTAGAGACAGAGACAGAACCCTGGTTAGAGACAGAACCAGGGTTAGAGACAGAGACAGAACCAGGGTTTGAGGCAGAACCAGGGTTAGAGACAGAACCAGGTTAGAGACAGAACCAGGGTTAGAGACAGATACAGAACCAGGGTTAGAGACAGAACAGAACACAGGGACAGAACCATGGTTAGAGACAGAACCAGGGTTAGAGACAGAACCAGGGTTAGAGACAGAACCATGGTTAGAGACAGAACCAGGGTTAGAGACAGAGACAGAACCAGGGTTTGAGACAGAACCAGGGTTAGAGACAGAACCAAGGTTAGAGTTAGAGACAGAACCAGGGTTAGAGTTAGAGACAGAACCAGGGTTAGAGATAGAGACAGAACCAGGTTAGAGTTAGAGACAGAACCAAGTTTAGAGTTAGAGACAGAACCAGGGTTAGAGAGAACCAAGGTAAGAGTTAGAGACAGAACCAGGGTTAGAGTTAGAGACAGAACCAGGGTTAGAGCTAGAGACAGAACCAGGTTTAGAGTTAGAGACAGAACCAGGGTTAGAGTCAGAACCATGGTTAGAGTTAGAGACAGAACCAGGGTTAGAGACAGTTAGAGTTAGAGACAGAATCAGGGTTAGAGTTAGAGACAGAACCAGGGTTAGAGTTAGAGACAGAACCAGGGTAAGAGACAGAACCAGGGTTAGAGTTAGAGACAGAACCAGGGTTAGAGACAGAACCAGGGTTAGAGACAGAACCAGGGTTAGAGAAAGAACCAGGGTTAGAGACAGAACCAGGGTTAGAGACAGAACCAGGTTTAGAGACTGAAACAGGGTTAAAGTTAGTGACAGAACCAGGGTTAGGGTTAGAGACAGAACCGGGGTTAGAGTTTGAGACAGACCCAGGGTTAGAGTTAGAGACAGAACCAGGGTCAGAAACAGAACCAGGGTTAGAGACCGAACCAAGGTTAGAGTTAGAGACAGAACCAGGGTTAGAGTTAGAGACAGAACCAGGGTTAGTTTTAGAGACAGAACCAGGGTTAGAGACAATGACAGAACCAGGGTTAGAGACAGATCCAGGGTTAGAGTTAGAGACAGAACCAGGGTTAGAGATAGAGACAGAACCAGGGTTAGAGACAGAACCAGGGTTAGAGACAGAACCAGGGTTAGAGACAGAACCAGGTTAGAGTTAGAGACAGAACCAGGGTTAGAGTTAGAGACAGAACCAGGGTTAGTTTTAGAGACAGAACCAGGGTTAGAGACAATGACAGAACCAGGGTTAGAGATAGAACCAGGGTTAGAGTTAGAGACAGAACCAGGGTTAGAGATAGAGACAGAACCAGGGTTAGAGACAGAACCAGGGTTAGAGACAGAACCAGAGTTAAAGTTAGACAGAACCAGGGTTAGGGTTAGAGACAGAACCAGGGTTAGAGATAGAGACAGAACCAGGGTTAGAGTTAGAAACAGAACCATGGTTAGAGACAGAACCAGGGTTGAGAAAGAACCAGGGTTAGAGACATAACCAGGGTTAGAGACAGAACCAGGTTTAGAGACAGAAACAGGGTTAAAGTTAGTGACAGAACCAGGGTTAGGATTAGAGACAGAACCAGGGTTAGAGTTAGAGACAGACCCAGGGTTAGAGTTAGAGACAGAACCAGGGTCAGAAACAGAACCAGGGTTAGAGACGAAGAGGTTAGAGTTAGAGACAGAACCAGGGTTGGAGTTAGAGACAGAACCAGGGTTAGTTTTAGAGACAGAACCAGGGTTAGAGACAAAGACAGAACCAGGGTTAGAGACAGAACCAGGGTTAGAGATAGAGTCCAGAACCAGGGTTAGAGACAGAACCAGGGTTAGAGACAGAATCAGGGTTAGAGTTAGAGACAGAACCAGGGTTTTAGTTAGAGACAGAACCAGGGTTAGAGACAGAACCAGGGTTAGAGTTAGAGACAGAACCAGGGTTAGAGACAGAACCAGGGTTAGAGACAGAACCAGGGTTAGAGAAAGAACCAGGGTTAGAGACAGAACCAGGGTTAGAGACAGAACCAGGTTAGAGACAGAAACAGGGTTAAAGTTAGTGACAGAACCAGGGTTAGAGACAGAACCAGGGTTAGAGTTAGAGACAGAACCAGGGTTAGAGTTAGAGACAGAACCAGGGTCAGAAACAGAACCAGGGTTAGAGACAGAACCAAGGTTAGAGTTAGAGACAGAACCAGGTTTAGAGATAGAGACAGAACCAGGGTTAGTTTTAGAGACAGAACCAGGGTTAGAGACAATGACAGAACCAGGGTTAGAGACAGATCCAGGGTTAGAGTTAGAGACAGAACCAGGGTTAGAGACAGAACCAGGGTTAGAGACAGAACCAGGGTTAGAGTTAGAGACAGAACCAGGGTTAGAGTTAGAGACAGAACCAGGGTTAGAGACAGAACTAGGGTTAGAGTTAGAGACAGAACCAGGGTTAGAGACAGAACCAGGGTTAGAGACAGAACCAGGGTTAGAGTTAGAGACAGAACCAGGGTTAGAGACAGAACCAGGGTTAGAGACAGAACCAAGGTTAGAGTTAGAGACAGAACCAGGGTTAGAGTTAGAGACAGAACCAGGGTTAGTTTTAGAGACAGAACCAGGGTTAGAGACAAAGACAGAACCAGGGTTAGAGACAGATCCAGGGTTAGAGTTAGAGACAGAACCAGGGTTTAGAGACAGAACCAGGGTTAGAGACAGAACCAGGGTTAAAGTTAGTGACAGAACCAGGGTTAGGGTTAGAGACAGAACCAGGGTTAGAGACAGAACCAGGGTTAGAGTTAGTGACAGAACCAGGGTCAGAAACAAAACCAGGGTTAGAGTTAGAGACAGAACCAGGGTTAGGGTTAGAGACAGAACCAGGGTTAGAGTTAGAGACAGAACCAGGTTTAGGTTTAGAGACAGAGCCAGGGTTTAGGTTTAGAGACAGAGCCAGGGTTGGTGACAAAGACAGAACCAGAACCAGGGTTGGGTTTAGAGACAGAGCCAGGGTTGGGGACAAAGACAGAACCAGGGTTAGGTTTAGAGACAGAGCCAGGTTTGGGGACAAAGACAGAACCAGGGTTAGGGTTAGAGACAGAACCAGGGTTAGGTTTAGAGACAGAACCAGGGTTGAGACAGAACCAGGGTTAAAGTTAGTGACAGAACCAGGTTTAGGGTTAGAGACAGAACAGGGTTAGAGAAGAACCAGGGTTAGAGTTAGAGACAGAACAGGGTTAGAGTTAGAGACAGAACCAGGGTTAGAGACAGAACCAGGGTTAGAGTTAGAGACAGAACCAGGGTTAGAGAAAGAACCAGGGTTAGAGACATAACCAGGGTTAGGTTTAGAGACAGAACCAGGGTTAGAGACAGAACCAGGGTTGGAGTTAGAGACAGAACCAGGGTTAGAGACAGAACCCAGGTTAGAGACAGAACCAGGGTTAAACTTAGTGACAGAACCAGGGTTAGGGTTAGAGACAGAACCAGGGTTAGAGACAGAACCAGGGTTAGAGTTAGAGACAGACCCAGGGTTAGAGTTAGAGACAGAACCAGGGTCAGAAACAGAACCAGGGTTAGAGACCGAACCAAGGTTAGAGTTAGAGACAGAACCAGGGTTGGAGTTAGAGACAGAACCAGGGTTAGAGTTAGAGACAGAAACAGGGTTAGAGATAGAGACAGAACCAGGGTTAGAGACAGAACCAGGGTGAGAGACAGACCCAGGGTTAGAGACAGATACATAACCAGGTTTAGAGACAGAACCAGGGTTAGAGACAGAACCAGGGTTAGAGTTAGAGACAGACCCAGGGTTAGAGTTAGAGACAGAACCAGGGTCAGAAACAGAACCAGGGTTAGAGACCGAACCAAGGTTAGAGTTAGAGACAGAACCAGGGTTGGAGTTAGAGACAGAACCAGGGTTAGAGTTAGAGACAGAACCAGGGTTAGAGATAGAGACAGAACCAGGGTTAGAGACAGAACCAGGGTTAGAGTTAGAGACAGAACCAGGGTTAGAGACAGAACCAGGGTTAGAGACAGAACCAAGGTTAGAGTTAGAGACAGAACCAGGGTTGGAGTTAGAGACAGAACCAGGGTTAGTTTTAGAGACAGAACCAGGGTTAGAGACAAAGACAGAACCAGGGTTAGAGACAGAACCAGGGTTAGAGTTAGAGACAGAACCAGGGTTAGAGACAGAGGCAGAACTAGGGTTTGAGACAGAACCAGGGTTAGAGACAGAACCAAGGTTAGAGTTAGAGACATAACCAGGGTTAGAGTTAGAGACAGAACCAGGGTTAGAGAAAGAACCAGGGTTAGAGTTAGAGACAGAACCAGGGTTAGAGACAGAACCAGGGTTAGAGTTAGAGACAGAACCAGGGTTAGAGAAAGAACCAGGGTTAGAGACAGAACCAGGGTTGGAGTTAGAGACAGAACCAGGAACCAGGGTTAGAGACAGAACCAGGGTTAGAGACAGAACCAGGGTTAAAGTTAGTGACAGAACCAGGGTTAGGGTTAGAGACAGAACCAGGGTTAGAGACAGAACCAGGGTTAGAGTTAGAGACAGAACCAGGGTTAGAGACAGAGGCAGAACCAGGGTTTGAGACAGAACCAAGGTTAGAGTTAGAGACATAACCAGGGTTAGAGTTAGAGACAGAACCAGGGTTAGAGAAAGAACCAGGGTTAGAGACAGAACCAGGGTTAGAGACAGATACATAACCAGGGTTAGAGACAGAACCAGGGTTAGAGAAAGATACAGAACCATGGTTAAAGACAGAACCAGGGTTAGAGACAGTACCCGGGTTAGAGACAGAGATAGAACCATGGTTAGAGACAGAACCAGGGTTAGAGACAGAGACAGAGACAGAACCAGGGTTTGAGACAGAACCAGGGTTAGAGACAGAACCAAGTTTAGAGTTAGAGACAGAACCATGGTTAGAGATAGAGACAGAACCAAGGTTAGAGTTAGAGACAGAACCAGGGTTAGAGATAGAGACAGAACCATTGTTAGAGTTAAAGACAGAACCAGAGTTAGAGTTAGAGACAGAACCAGGGTTTGAAACAGAACCAGGATTAGAGACAGAACCAGGGTTAGAGACAGAACCAGGGTTAGAGACAGAACCAGGGTTAGAGAAAGAACCAGGGTTAGAGACAGAACCAGGGTTAGAGACAGAACCAGGGTTAGAGACAGAACCAGGGTTAGGGACAGAGACAGAACCAGGGTTAGAGACAGAACCAGGTTTAGAGACAGAAGTAGAACCAGGGTTAGAGACAGAACCAGGGTTAAAGTTAGTGACAGAACCAGGGTCAGAGACAGAGACAACACCAGGGTTAGGGTTAGAGACAGAACCAGGGTTAGGGTTAGAGACAGAACCAGGGTTAGAGACAGAGACAGAACCAGGGTTAGAGACAGAACCAGGGTTAGAGACAGAGACAGAACAATGGTTAGAGACAGAACCAGGGTTAGAGACAGAACCCGGGTTAGAGACAGAGACAGAACCCTGGTTAGAGACAGAACCAGGGTTAGAGACAGAGACAGAACCAGGGTTTGAGGCAGAACCAGGGTTAGAGACAGAACCAAGGTTAGAGACAGAACCAGGGTTAGAGACAGATACAGAACCAGGGTTAGAGACAGAACCAGGGTTAGACACAGAGACAGAACCATGGTTAGAGACAGAACCAGGGTTAGAGACAGAACCCGGGATAGAGACGGAACCAGGGTTAGAGGAAGAACCAGGGTTAGAGACAGAACCAGGGTTAGAGACAGATACAGAACCAGGGTTAGAGACAGAACCAAGGTTAGAGTTAGAGACAGAACCAGGGTTAGAGTTAGAGACAGAACCAAGGTTAGAGATAGAGACAGAACCAGGGTTAGAGTTAGAGACAGAACCATGGTTAGAGATAGAGACAGAACCAGGGTTAGAGACAGAACCAAGGTAAGAGTTAGAGACAGAACCAGGGTTAGAGTTAGAGACAGAACCAGGGTTAGAGCTAGAGACAGAACCAGGTTTAGAGTTAGAGACAGAACCAGGGTTAGAGTCAGAACCAGGGTTAGAGTTAGAGACAGAACCAGGGTTAGAGACAGTTAGAGTTAGAGACAGAATCAGGGTTAGAGTTAGAGACAGAACCAGGGTTAGAGTTAGAGACAGAACCAGGGTAAGAGACAGAACCAGGGTTAGAGTTAGAGACAGAACCAGGGTTAGAGACAGAACCAGGGTTAGAGACAGAACCAGGGTTAGAGAAAGAACCAGGGTTAGAGACAGAACCAGGGTTAGAGACAGAACCAGGTTTAGAGACAGAAACAGGGTTAAAGTTAGTGACAGAACCAGGGTTAGGGTTAGAGACAGAACCAGGGTTAGAGTTAGAGACAGACCCAGGGTTAGAGTTAGAGACAGAACCAGGGTCAGAAACAGAACCAGGGTTAGAGACCGAACCAAGGTTAGAGTTAGAGACAGAACCAGGTTTAGAGTTAGAGACAGAACCAGGGTTAGTTTTAGAGACAGAACCAGGTTAGAGACAATGACAGAACCAGGGTTAGAGACAGACCAGGGTTAGAGTTAGAGACAGAACCAGGGTTAGAGATAGAGACAGAACCAGGGTTAGAGACAGAACCAGGGTTAGAGACAGAACCAGGGTTAGAGACCGAACCAAGGTTAGAGTTAGAGACAGAACCAGGTTTAGAGTTAGAGACAGAACCAGGGTTAGTTTTAGAGACAGAACCAGGGTTAGAGACAATGACAGAACCAGGGTTAGAGATAGATCCAGGGTTAGAGTTAGAGACAGAACCAGGGTTAGAGATAGAGACAGAACCAGGGTTAGAGACAGAACCAGGGTTAGAGACAGAACCAGAGTTAAAGTTAGTGACAGAACCAGGGTTAGGGTTAGAGACAGAACCAGGGTTAGAGATAGAGACAGAAGCAGGGTTAGAGTTAGAAACAGAACCATGGTTAGAGACAGAACCAGGGTTTGAGAAAGAACCAGGGTTAGAGACATAACCAGAGTTAGAGACAGAACCAGGTTTAGAGACAGAAACAGGGTTAAAGTTAGTGACAGAACCAGGGTTAGGATTAGAGACAGAACCAGGATTAGAGTTAGAGACAGACCCAGGGTTAGAGTTAGAGACAGAACCAGGGTCAGAAACAGAACCAGGGTTAGAGACAGAACCAGGTTAGAGTTAGAGACAGAACCAGGGTTGGAGTTAGAGACAGACCAGGGTTAGTTTTAGAGACAGAACCAGGGTTAGAGACAAAGACAGAACCAGGGTTAGAGACAGAACCAGGGTTAGAGTTAGAGACAGAACCAGGGTTAGAGATAGACAGAACCAGGGTTAGAGACAGAACCAGGGTTAGACACAGAGACAGAACCATGGTTAGAGACAGAACCAGGGTTAGAGACAGAACCCGGGTTAGAGACAGAACCATGGTTAGAGACAGAACCAGGGTTAGAGACAGAGACAGAACCAGGGTTTGAGACAGAACCAGGGTTAGAGACAGAACCAAGGTTAGAGTTAGAGACAGAACCAGGGTTAGAGTTAGAGACAGAACCATGGTTAGAGATAGAGACAGAACCAAGGTTAGAGTTAGAGACAGAACCAAGTTTAGAGTTAGAGACAGAACCAGGGTTAGAGACCGAACCAAGGTAAGAGTTAGAGACAGAACCAGGGTTAGAGTTAGAGACAGAACCAGGGTTAGAGCTAGAGACAGAACCAGGTTTAGAGTTAGAGACAGAACCAGGGTTAGAGTCAGAACCATGGTTAGAGTTAGAGACAGAACCAGGGTTAGAGACAGTTAGAGTTAGAGACAGAATCAGGGTTAGAGTTAGAGACAGAACCAGGGTTAGAGTTAGAGACAGAACCAGGGTAAGAGACAGAACCAGGGTTAGAGACAGAACCAGGGTTAGAGACAGAACCAGGGTTAGAGACAGAACCAGGGTTAGAGAAAGAACCAGGGTTAGAGACAGAACCAGGGTTAGAGACAGAACCAGGTTTAGAGACAGAAACAGGGTTAAAGTTAGTGACAGAACCAGGGTTAGGGTTAGAGACAGAACCAGGGTTAGAGTTAGAGACAGACCCAGGGTTAGAGTTAGAGACAGAACCAGGGTCAGAAACAGAACCAGGGTTAGAGACCGAACCAAGGTTAGAGTTAGAGATAGAACCAGGTTTAGAGTTAGAGACAGAACCAGGGTTAGTTTTAGAGACAGAACCAAGGTTAGAGACAATGACAGAACCAGGGTTAGAGACAGATCCAGGGTTAGAGTTAGAGACAGAACCAGGGTTAGAGATAGAGACAGAACCAGGGTTAGAGACAGAACCAGGGTTAGAGACAGAACCAGGGTTAGAGACCGAACCAAGGTTAGAGTTAGAGATAGAACCAGGTTTAGAGTTAGAGACAGAACCAGGGTTAGTTTTAGAGACAGAACCAGGGTTAGAGACAATGACAGAACCAGGGTTAGAGATAGATCCAGGGTTAGAGTTAGAGACAGAACCAGGGTTAGAGATAGAGACAGAACCAGGGTTAGAGACAGAACCAGGGTTAGAGACAGAACCAGGTTAAAGTTAGTGACAGAACCAGGGTTAGGGTTAGAGACAGAACCAGGGTTAGAGATAGAGACAGAAGCAGGGTTAGAGTTAGAAACAGAACCATGGTTAGAGACAGAACCAGGGTTTGAGAAAGAACCAGGGTTAGAGACATAACCAGAGTTAGAGACAGAACCAGGTTTAGAGACAGAAACAGGGTTAAAGTTAGTGACAGAACCAGGGTTAGGATTAGAGACAGAACCAGGATTAGAGTTAGAGACAGACCCAGGGTTAGAGTTAGAGACAGAACCAGGGTCAGAAACAGAACCAGGGTTAGAGACCGAACCGAGGTTAGAGTTAGAGACAGAACCAGGGTTGGAGTTAGAGACAGATCCAGGGTTAGTTTTAGAGACAGAACCAGGGTTAGAGACAAAGACAGAACCAGGGTTAGAGACAGAACCAGGGTTAGAGTTAGAGACAGAACCAGGGTTAGAGATAGAGTCCGAACCAGGGTTAGAGACAGAACCAGGGTTAGAGACAGAATCAGGGTTAGAGTTAGAGACAGAACCAGGGTTTTAGTTAGAGACAGAACCAGGGTAAGAGACAGAACCAGGGTTAGAGTTAGAGACAGAACCAGGGTTAGAGACAGAACCAGGGTTAGAGACAGAACCAGGGTTAGAGAAAGAACCAGGGTTAGAGACAGAACCAGGGTTAGAGACAGAACCAGGTTTAGAGACAGAAACAGGGTTAAAGTTAGTGACAGAACCAGGGTTAGGGTTAGAGACAGAACCAGGGTTAGAGTTAGAGACAGACCCAGGGTTAGAGTTAGAGACAGAACCAGGGTCAGAAACAGAACCAGGGTTAGAGACCGAACCAAGGTTAGAGTTAGAGATAGAACTAGGTTTAGAGATAGAGACAGAACCAGGGTTAGTTTTAGAGACAGAACCAGGGTTAGAGACAATGACAGAACCAGGGTTAGAGACAGATCCAGGGTTAGAACCAGTTAGAGACAGAACCAGGGTTAGAGACAGAACCAGGGTTAGAGACAGAACCAGGGTTAGAGTTAGAGACAGAACCAGGGTTAGAGTTAGAGACAGAACCAGGGTTAGAGACAGAACTAGGGTTAGAGTTAGAGACAGAACCAGGGTTAGAGACAGAACCAGGGTTAGAGACAGAACCAGGGTTAGAGTTAGAGACAGAACCAGGGTTAGAGACAGAACCAGGGTTAGAGACAGAACCAGGGTTAAAGTTAGTGACACACCCAGGGATAGAGTTAGAGACAGAACCAGGGTCAGAAACAGATCCAGGGTTAGAGACCGAACCAAGGTTAGAGTTAGAGACAGAACCAGGGTTAGAGTTAGAGACAGAACCAGGGTTAGTTTTAGAGACAGAACCAGGGTTAGAGACAAAGACAGAAACAGGGTTAGAGACAGATCCAGGGTTAGAGTTAGAGACAGAACCAGGGTTAGAGATAGAGACAGAACCAGGGTTAGAGACAGAACCAGGGTTAAAGTTAGTGACAGAACCAGGGTTAGGGTTAGAGACAGAACCAGGGTTAGAGACAGAACCAGGGTTAGAGTTAGTGACAGAACCAGGGTCAGAAACAAAACCAGGGTTAGAGTTAGAGACAGAACCAGGGTTAGGGTTAGAGACAGAACCAGGGTTAGAGTTAGAGACAGAACCAGGTTTAGGTTTAGAGACAGAGCCAGGGTTAGGTTTAGAGACAGAGCCAGGGTTGGTGACAAAGACAGAACCAGGGTTAGAGACAGAGCCAGGGTTGGGTTTAGAGACAGAGCCAGGGTTGGGGACAAAGACAGAACCAGGGTTAGGTTTAGAGACAGAGCCAGGTTTGGGGACAAAGACAGAACCAGGGTTAGGGTTAGAGACAGAACCAGGGTTAGGTTTAGAGACAGAACCAGGGATTGAGACAGAACCAGGGTTAAAGTTAGTGACAGAACCAGGTTTAGGGTTAGAGACAGAACCGGGGTTAGAGAAAGAACCGGGGTTAGAGTTAGAGACAGAACCAGGGTTAGAGTTAGAGACAGAACCAGGGTTAGGTTTAGAGACAGAGCCAGGTTTAGGTTTAGAGACAGAGCCAGGGTTGGGGACATCGACAGATCCAGGGTTAGTTTTAGAGACAGAACCAGGGTTAGAGACAAAGACAGAACCAGGGTTAGAGACAGAACCAGGGTTAGAGTTAGAGACAGAACCAGGGTTAGAGATAGAGTCCGAACCAGGGTTAGAGACAGAACCAGGGTTAGAGACAGAATCAGGGTTAGAGTTAGAGACAGAACCAGGGTTTTAGTTAGAGACAGAACCAGGGTAAGAGACAGAACCAGGGTTAGAGTTAGAGACAGAACCAGGGTTAGAGACAGAACCAGGGTTAGAGACAGAACCAGGGTTAGAGAAAGAACCAGGGTTAGAGACAGAACCAGGGTTAGAGACAGAACCAGGTTTAGAGACAGAAACAGGGTTAAAGTTAGTGACAGAACCAGGGTTAGGGTTAGAGACAGAACCAGGGTTAGAGTTAGAGACAGACCCAGGGTTAGAGTTAGAGACAGAACCAGGGTCAGAAACAGAACCAGGGTTAGAGACCGAACCAAGGTTAGAGTTAGAGATAGAACAGGTTTAGAGATAGAGACAGAACCAGGGTTAGTTTTAGAGACAGAACCAGGGTTAGAGACAATGACAGAACCAGGGTTAGAGACAGATCCAGGGTTAGAGTTAGAGACAGAACCAGGGTTAGAGACAGAACCAGGGTTAGAGACAGAACCAGGGTTAGAGTTAGAGACAGAACCAGGGTTAGAGTTAGAGACAGAACCAGGGTTAGAGACAGAACTAGGGTTAGAGTTAGAGACAGAACCAGGGTTAGAGACAGAACCAGGGTTAGAGACAGAACCAGGGTTAGAGTTAGAGACAGAACCAGGGTTAGAGACAGAACCAGGGTTAGAGACAGAACCAGGGTTAAAGTTAGTGACACACCCAGGGATAGAGTTAGAGACAGAACCAGGGTCAGAAACAGATCCAGGGTTAGAGACCGAACCAAGGTTAGAGTTAGAGACAGAACCAGGGTTAGAGTTAGAGACAGAACCAGGGTTAGTTTTAGAGACAGAACCAGGGTTAGAGACAAAGACAGAAACAGGGTTAGAGACAGATCCAGGGTTAGAGTTAGAGACAGAACCAGGGTTAGAGATAGAGACAGAACCAGGGTTAGAGACAGAACCAGGGTTAAAGTTAGTGACAGAACCAGGGTTAGGGTTAGAGACAGAACCAGGGTTAGAGACAGAACCAGGGTTAGAGTTAGTGACAGAACCAGGGTCAGAAACAAAACCAGTTAGAGTTAGAGTTAGAGACAGAACCAGGGTTAGGGTTAGAGACAGAACCAGGGTTAGAGTTAGAGACAGAACCAGGTTTAGGTTTAGAGACAGAGCCAGGGTTAGGTTTAGAGACAGAGCCAGGGTTGGTGACAAAGACAGAACCAGGGTTAGAGACAGAGCCAGGGTTGGGTTTAGAGACAGAGCCAGGGTTGGGGACAAAGACAGAACCAGGGTTAGGTTTAGAGACAGAGCCAGGTTTGGGGACAAAGACAGAACCAGGGTTAGGGTTAGAGACAGAACCAGGGTTAGGTTTAGAGACAGAACCAGGGATTGAGACAGAACCAGGGTTAAAGTTAGTGACAGAACCAGGTTTAGGGTTAGAGACAGAACCAGGGTTAGAGTTAGAGACAGAACCAGGGTTAGAGTTAGAGACAGAACCAGGGTTAGGTTTAGAGACAGAGCCAGGTTTAGGTTTAGAGACAGAGCCAGGGTTGGGGACATCGACAGATCCAGGGTTAGTTTTAGAGACAGAACCAGGGTTAGAGACAAAGACAGAACCAGGGTTAGAGACAGAACCAGGGTTAGAGTTAGAGACAGAACCAGGGTTAGAGATAGAGTCCGAACCAGGGTTAGAGACAGAACCAGGGTTAGAGACAGAATCAGGGTTAGAGTTAGAGACAGAACCAGGGTTTTAGTTAGAGACAGAACCAGGGTAAGAGACAGAACCAGGGTTAGAGTTAGAGACAGAACCAGGGTTAGAGACAGAACCAGGGTTAGAGAAAGAACCAGGGTTAGAGACAGAACCAGGGTTAGAGACAGAACAGGTTTAGAGACAGAAACAGGGTTAAAGTTAGTGACAGAACCAGGGTTAGGGTTAGAGACAGAACCAGGGTTAGAGTTAGAGACAGACCCAGGGTTAGAGTTAGAGACAGAACCAGGGTCAGAAACAGAACCAGGGTTAGAGACCGAACCAAGGTTAGAGTTAGAGATAGAACTAGGTTTAGAGATAGAGACAGAACCAGGGTTAGTTTTAGAGACAGAACCAGGGTTAGAGACAATGACAGAACCAGGGTTAGAGACAGATCCAGGGTTAGAGTTAGAGACAGAACCAGGGTTAGAGACAGAACCAGGGTTAGAGACAGAACCAGGGTTAGAGTTAGAGACAGAACCAGGGTTAGAGTTAGAGACAGAACCAGGGTTAGAGACAGAACTAGGGTTAGAGTTAGAGACAGAACCAGGGTTAGAGTTAGAGACAGAACCAGGGTTAGAGTTAGAGACAGAACCAGGGTTAGAGAAAGAACCAGGGTTAGAGACAGAACCAGGGTTAGAGTTAGAGACAGAACCAGGGTTAGAGACAGAACCAGGGTTAGAGACAGAACCAGGGTTAAAGTTAGTGACAGACCCAGAGTTAGAGTTAGAGACAGAACCAGGGTCAGAAACAGATCCAGGGTTAGAGACCGAACCAAGGTTAGAGTTAGAGACAGAACCAGGGTTAGAGTTAGAGACAGAACCAGGGTTAGTTTTAGAGACAGAACCAGGGTTAGAGACAAAGACAGAACCAGGGTTAGAGACAGATCCAGGGTTAGAGTTAGAGACAGAACCAGGGTTAGAGATAGAGACAGAACTCTGGTTAGAGACAGAACCAGGGTTAAAGTTAGAGACAGAACCAGGGTTAGGGTTAGAGACAGAACCAGGGTTAGTGACAGAACCAGGGTCAGAAACAAAACCAGGGTTAGAGTTAGAGACAGAACCAGGGTTAGGGTTAGAGACAGAACCAGGGTTAGAGTTAGAGACAGAACCAGGTTTAGGTTTAGAGACAGAGCCAGGGTTAGGTTTAGAGACAGAGCCAGGGTTGGTGACAAAGACAGAACCAGGGTTAGAGACAGAGCCAGGGTTGGGTTTAGAGACAGAGCCAGGGTTGGGGACAAAGACAGAACCAGGGTTAGGTTTAGAGACAGAGCCAGGTTTGGGGACAAAGACAGAACCAGGGTTAGGGTTAGAGACAGAACCAGGGTTAGGTTTAGAGACAGAACCAGGGATTGAGACAGAACCAGGGTTAAAGTTAGAGACAGAACCAGGGTTAGGGATAGAGACAGAACCAGGGTTAGAGACAGAACCAGGGTTAGAGACAGAACCAGGGTTAGAGTTAGAGACAGAACCAGGGTTAGGTTTAGAGACAGAGCCAGGTTTAGGTTTAGAGACAGAGCCAGGGTTGGGGACATAGACAGAACCAGGGTTAGGTTTAGAGACAGAGCCAGGTTTAGCGTTAGAGTATGAGTTAATGGTGAGGAAGCTGATATGAACAGAAATAATTGTAATAATAACAATAATATCAATAATGATAGCAGTAATAATTAAATAATAAAGATAATAAAAATAATAATAATGATTAATACTGTATAATAATAATTAGTTGTTATTTTTGTTACATGTTATTATCAACACCGCTGCATATGTCTCTCACCTCAAATAGAAAGGATAAGAAAATAACTGTGTTAACATTACGATTAAATAGACCAATTTGACCGACGTTTGGTCTACTATATTTTTATAAAACGAAATAAAGAACAATTCCATGATAAATAAATGATGAAACATTTTCAGAATCTTAAAATCTTCTAATTTTTTTAAAAGATGAGAGATCAGAAATCAGAAATGGACCTATCTTCAATGTGATCTTCCCATTTGTTTAGCCCGCCATAATGTATCAGCGAGTTTGTAAACTCAACAAATGAACGCAGTTTGTCATCATGCAACAAAACATGTAAAATATGAAAAATGCAAATGTTGCCAATATTTTGTTTTAAGCCATTGGTTTATCTGCACTGTTTCACACGTCAGTTGTGGAAGGATGTTGCTCGTATTGGAAGCACAGTTTGAGCAGAAATATAATGCATGTGATCACCCTAGCAGCATCCGAAGACTGTGGGTCATTTCTTCTGTCTCCCGCAGAAAAGACATTACGCCGCTCATATTTACATACTCTCTAATATTTATCATTCATAACTTACAAATGAATGAAATGTTCGCTCGTCCTTGGAGAACATGATAATGAAGGCGTTGACTTGTTCCTGTTTTCTGACACGTATTGTTAAGTTTTATACAGTTCAGTTTGATATATCACGCCCGATTAACCATTATTATATGCTGTGTATGTCAGCCCACCGCTGTCTGTCTGTCTGTCTGTCAAGAGGATGACGTTATCACCTGGTGGAGAGAGGACGACTACAAGACGTAATTAATGACCCGAAGCATTTTATGCAAACCGCGGAATTCTTTTGAACGTGTGTGTCACTAAGGCCTTATGACGTAGCCAATACAGGACACAGGCTATGGACCGTGTGGACATTTTTGTTCAGTAACCCTTTGAATGAACTGTACCATTCAATGCAAATGCTAATCATTCCATAATTCGTTGACAAGTAAAGCCAGGCTAATAAGCATGCTATTGCAATAATCAACTTTGTTTTTACAGATTCCGTTCCACAAAATAATCATTCTGGCTCTCTATATCAGGAGTGGCAGGAAGCCTACTGGTTAGAGCGTTGGACTAGTAAACAGAAGGTTGAAAGATCGAATCCCCGAGCTGAAAAGGTACAAATCTGTCGCATTGCCCTTGAAAGAAACCCACTGTTCCTAGGCCGTCGTAGAAAATACGAATTTGATCTTGCATAATAAAATATCCCTTTGGTGGATTGGGGGTCTGTGCTAGGTGGGTTGTGTCCTTCCTTGTTGTTCACTGTCTTGTTGTAACTGTGGATTGCTGGAGGTGAGGCCTTGACTTAAACGTCAACAGCCACCTGCTAACCATTTGCAGTAGGATAGATCCCATTGCAACAATCGATCCCCAGAAAACCCTATTTATTTTGCAGAGCAATTCCCAAATTCCCAAATAGGTTTTCATATTCTCCTCAAGGTCGCCATATGTTGTCCTACCCCATAATCAGATCAAATAGCTCGTTTATTACTTAGTCAATCATTCATGATTTGACAGTATTGTAACATAGCAATCCATAAATGTAACATATGGTGCTATAATCAAGCGTGTTACCCGTCGTATATGGGGCATGAACCACACATTGCCTTACGTGTATCTCTTTCAGGCAGGTCACTGTGGGTCATTGTAAAGGGCTTTAAAGAAAACCATCCCGTCCTGGTTTCAAATCTACGGGGATTCATTGCAAACAAGACATAATACAAACAAACACAATCATAATATTATTAAAATAATGATTATGACAACAACACTAATAACTACATTCATATCAATCAAACAAAAAACATAACCATTTAATAATTACAATAACAATAATATCAAACTAACAATATAATATAAAATAACCTAAGTAATAAATAAACAACATAATTTGTTAGTCATCATTTATTTCCTAAGTTAGTCTTGTTATGTAGCTGCACTGGACGAGAATGGAGGTAAGGACGGATTGATCGGTAATATAATGATACTTAGGCCTAGTGAATATGCTTTAACATGATGGACAAAGGCCGGACAGATTTCCCAGTCTTTCTGTATCTTCAGGACATGTTGTATCTACCGCATCAACGTTGTATTGATAAGGACATATGGAACACGAGACGCACCTTCTATTAATTCGCCTGTCGTCATGGAGAAAGATTTTGCCCAATCCTAGAGTTCATTTATCAGTAGAAAACGTTCTAGAACATTTTGTTTCTCAGTATGAAGAAATGCTTCCATAATAAGTCGACCACTTAGGCTATATTCATAATACTGTGTGTGTGTGTCTGTGTGTATGTGTGTATGTGCGTGCGTGTGCGTGTGTGTGTGTCCAAGGAATGGAGGAACACTGAGATGTGCCCTACTTATTTGTTCAGAGTCAGAGTTAACGTTGGATAACACATATATTTAAAGACGTAGATGACGTGGTGTACTAAAGATTAGCAATACTGCAATATGTCGTTAACATCAAAGGATGGTGACGAGGTAAGTCATATTTGGCTTTTTTGTGTCCTTACAAAGCCTATATTACACTTGTGAATGAGCCCGTGGATGTCTGTAAGGTTGTGTACTGTGTGAGAGAGCGTGAAAGCTGGCAGGAAATCACGCGGAGATAAAGCTCCATGTCCCTCTGTAGGGCGAGGCTGGCTAATTTCTAAGCATAATTAACTATATGCTTAAAATCAATTGTTTCCCGTACCCAGCCAGGGTCCTGGACTGCCAGCAGGGAGAGGCCTATTTTTTTGCAAGTGTGAAAGCAGGAAGCAGGTCTACCTGCCACTCATTAAACCACAGCAATTCAATAGAGAGAAGAGAGGGGAGGGGGAAGTCAGGTTAAACCTGCTCGTTATACCTGCAGCGCAATTAACACGAATTGTTCCTCCTCTAATCCGTTGCTTGCTCTCTGTTCTACTAATAATTGAACTTCATGTAGGAATTTAAAAAATACATAATCATACACATTTATATATATATATATATATATATATATATACGCTATAAGAATCTCACGCGCATTAATTGATAGCGATCTATTATCAAAGCGTTGTTGTGGATTTTAGTCGGCGTTTGAAGTTTCATTAAGTATGCTATGGGTATCTAGGGAAGAGTCTTGCAGCGCTAACCCATATTACCGCTGCAGAGCTATAAAACAGGCTAATGTCGATGTGTCTGTCGAGCTGCACATTATATGCTGTAGGAGATTCCACGGGAAGTGAAGCACTATGGCGACATTATTGCGTTTGTAAGCACTTTTCCACGTTCGTCATGGGGGAATAAGTCTCCGAATCGCTTGATAGAAATACACAGACTATTGTGGAGAGAAGAGAGGGGGGTTGAAATAATAATAACAAGGGTTTGAAATGACGCTTGCATTAACATCCCTCAACTACAATTGTTGAAACTGGTAGAAGGCATAGCATAGTGCTGCCCTGTCGACTTGTAGGTGAATCAACGCACAATGAACCGAGAGAGGACTTGACCTCTGCCTTTATGTTGTGTCCGATGTTAGTCTACAGCACAATCAGTCCTTTATATGGGGCATGAGCTGGCGTGACACGTCCTGTTCACCAGATGGATGTTCGTAGGGCTGAGGATCTCAATAAACTCTCAGGTGTTTCTAGATGTTTGGTAGCTCGTCACAGCGTGGAATACATATTAGAACGTACAACAACAACAACAACAAATGGACGAGAGGTTTAAGAAATAGCTGATTTGTTAATAATATGGGTTGAGAATACATTTATAATTACTGTGTAGCCTATGACTAAAGTTGTCACAGATTTACGAAATCTAAACATTATTATAGTCAATATAGTCATATAGTTAATCATTTATAATCGAAACTCAACCAGTCAAAAGTCAATGTAAATTGTATACAACTGAACGGATGTAGCATTTCCAACATTTTATTTTGTAGGAAAATACCATTAAGGAGACAGAGGTATTGTAGGATTATATTATATATATATTGCAACTCATTGATCTGTGCACCCGACTGTTTGCAACAATGCACTTGGCGTAAAATAGGAAACTGGAACGATGTCTGAAATATTTCCTAAGCACAAAACCACAATAATGTACTACCGCAAAGAATGAGACCAAAAGATATATAGAAAGCAAACACAACCCAAAGGCCAAGGAATTGCACCAATAACAAAAGCTTGTCATGGAACCACAATATATCTCACAAAATATATATATCTCACTAATTTACATATAACAAATACTGTACAAATCATACAGAAAACGAGAATAATAATAATCACAACAATTGTAGGTTATTTGTGTGATAAAACAGAGACCTGGAAAGACTTCGCTGTTAGCATTCACTGCACACTGTATACACGAGAGGAAGTGCGAGGTAGAGGCGAGAAAGATAAGAGGTATAGAAGGAGAGAGGAGAAGGAGAGAGGAGAAGGAGAGAGGAGACGGAGAGAAACCTGATGATTGCGCCAGAAATTCAAACAGAGTGCCATGAAAGTTGACACCAGACTGGATCTTAGAATTAACGTTAGGGTCAGATCGCCATACACTATTTCCACCAGGTCAGGAGGGAACGAAGGAATGTAAGGGATTTCAGGAACGAAGGAATGTAAGGGATTTCAGGAACGAAGGAATGTCAGTGATTTCCTATCAATTTGGCAGTCGCGGATATAATGCCATTAGGTGTAATTTAAGAATCGCGGCAGGATAAGGGGTGTATATGAATTGTCTTCATTATGGGTATAGGTATGATGCTTGTCTTGTACAGGAGTCAGATCTACAGGTAACTGCCAAAATAAAGGAAACACTTGAGAAGATGAGGGTTCTGGCGGCTCTGTTGTGGTGTTCGGTGCATTTTCCTGGCATGGTTCAGCTCCACTAAACCCCGTAGAGAAGGGTTCCCCAACAGGCTGGTGGTTTTATTTGGCCCCCCAAGTTATACGTTTTTCAATGTATTTGTGTGTGTATATATATATATATATATATATATATATATATATATATATATATATATATATATATATATATATATATATATATATATATATATATATATGTTTCTTTTGTACACAAAAGACTGTAAAACACCAGGGAATCGTCTGTAAGTGATTTTAATCTTGAAAAATATTTTACCAAGTATTCCCACGCAAATTGATGCATTCACTTGTGTTTTTTTTTTTGTTGCAGTCTACACATTAGAATTATGTTCCGGCCCCCGGATCATCCGCAAAAGAAACAATCGTCACACGGCTGAATCTAGTTGAGGATCCCTGCAATAGAGGGCAAGATAAACGCCAATAAATGTACAACCGTTGTGATTGATCACCTTCAATCTGTGATGAATCCTTTCTCTCCTGATCGGAGTAGTCTCTTCCAGGATGACAATGTTCCCATCCACCGTGAACGAATGGTCACTGAATGGTTTGAGGAGAACGAAAACGATGTAAACCATATACCATTGCTGTCTCAGTCACAAAATCTCAACCCAACTGAACCATTTTGGGAGATTCTGGAGTGGCGCACGTGACAGCGTTTTCTACCACAATTAACAAAACACCAAATGATGGAATTTCTCATGGAACAATGGTGTCGCATCCCCCCCCCAATAGAGTTCCAGACACGTGTAGAATATACAGTAAGCCGAGGTGCATTGAAGCTGTTCTGGTTCTTGGTGGCCCAACGCCCTATTAATATTAAGACGCTTCATGTTGGTGTTTCCTTTATTTTGGCAGCTACCTTTATGTCTTCTTGCTCACATGACAGTCAAAAGTTTTATACAAACATAGAACGTGTGAAAAGGGCATCCGGGTGATAGTTCTCCCCTTTTCCCAGACGGACAATATTAATCATCAATTATCTTGCTCTCCACATTGATAAATATGATTGAAAACAAATCTAAAAGCTCCGACACAAAAGGCGTTTTCCCCCCCTTTAACGTTGTTCTTTTCAGTCTGTTCATCAAAGAGTTCTAAAATTGGTGTCCCGAACATGTACATTGTTGAGATGACAAGATGACAATGCGGAGACAAAGCGTGGTGTACCAGACATGTCAGTTGTAGGGAGGCTGAGAACCGGTCTGACAACGGGTCAGGGCAGGGCTGTGTGGCGAATTAATACTCTGAGCACAGGAATGGACCACAGCTTTAGTAGTAGCCAAGTGCTCTCTCTCTCTGTCTGTCTGTCTCTGTCTTTTCTCTCTCTCTCTCTTTGTCTCTCTCTCTGTCTTTCTCTCTGTTTTCTCTCTGTTTTCTCTCTCTCTCTCTCTCTCTCTCTCTCTCTCTGTCTTTCTCTCTGTTTTCTCTCTCTCTCTCTCTCTCTCTCTCTCTCTTTCTCTCTGTTTTCTCTCTCTCTCTCTCTCTCTCTCTCTCTCTCTCTCTCTCTCTGTCTGTCTGTCTCTGTCTTTTCTCTCTCTCTCTCTTTGTCTCTCTCTCTGTCTTTCTCTCTGTTTTCTCTCTCTCTCTCTCTCTCTCTCTCTCTCTCTCTCTCTCTCTTTCTCTCTGTTTTCTCTCTCTCTCTCTCTCTCTCTCTCTCTCTCTCTCAATCTCAATCTCTCTCTGGCTATTTGTGCACTGGCCTTCAAATGCTTTTTCTGTGTGTTGGAGGCTGAGATGATGGTCAGGCTCCAGAAAGTGTGTGTGAGAGAGAGAGAGAGATCGGCCTCTCTTTCAAACAAACACTGTTTGTGGTTTACGCTCTACAGAGCTTCTGGCGGTGAAACAACCTGCTGCTGCTACAAAGAGTTGAATCGTTGAAAGTAACTAAAGTGATGGAGCCAGCGCCATATTAACAGAGTAAACAATATTTGTATTCATTTGAGAAATGAGGAGGTTTGAACAACAAGAAAAAAAAAAAAAAAAAAAAAAAACCCGCAAAACAACCATGAATACTACCATTGTCCCTGGGCTTTTCAACTCTGATTCACCATATCATAACCCCCTGCCACGACGAAAACATCAATATCCCGACGGAAAGGACGCGTTTCTATGGAAGACTAAAGCATTTTCGTGCTGAACAGATCTCCTGTAGAAAGACAACGGGAAATGAAAGGGATCAAAGGCAAGCTCTTGGGAGCGTATAGCTCTACGCGTCTGTGAATCAAAGATAGACGAGGATGACTTTTTTTTTAAAGCACTTGGTAAGACTTGGCACTTTCCCCAGTCCGTCATCCTCAGCCCCATCTCCACCTAACCTCTTAGGAAGGCTACACCGACGCATGACGCCTAAGAACCACGGCACTTCATAGGAGGGATAACACAATATCAACATTTCTCTGCGTTATAGCATATTGCAAGCAATTATGTTGTTTCATAGAAAAATGTGTCCAGTCACTGTCAATGCCAATAGGCTTATATTTGTGCACTCTTGCAAGAGTCATGTTTTATTAATTTAATAAAAGTAACGGTAAGTTAATAGGAATATATATATCACATCTAAAAACGAACCATTATCCCGATCAATACTAACTGTAATTATTATTCAAGTGTCAACTATAACCTATTTAGTTTACCTAATAAACCTCCTAAATACATTGAAAGCTGTTGATGGTTCAATTGACTCCATTGACTGCCGAGTGCATTTCCATCTCTCTCCCATTCAGCTAGATTAACATGCATGTGCACAAGACATAGGTTCTGTATGGCTCCTAGAAACACCGCTAAGTAAACAGGAGCTAGCGAACAGAAGACTAGTCCTTTTGTCGGGCTCGAGGCAGCTGCCCAACCCTCTATTCTATTGGAATAGACTGACCGCGTCCTCTCGGCTGCCCCATCGCCAGCCCACTGCACAACAAGAGAGGGATGTTCTGCTTGCGTGGGTAACACTCTCATTCCAGCCCCATAGGCCCTCTTATTTCCTCCCAGTGAAAGGAGTGAGTTGTGGGTAGTGGATACAGCCAGCCACGTCTGGCGGGCACAAAGCCCCGTGAAGCCCCAACGGGTTCCACCCAATGAAAGGAATGCCCGGGATGGGAAACAGTGGAAGAATGCGACTCTGACTATGGCCAGCAGATTTAGAAAGGGAACGGAAGTTTGGTTGCTGTAGTAAAAACAGAAGAAGAAAAAAAAGCCCTATTGAGAACTTGCTTAGTAGCTCTAGGAAGGTTCAGCATTGAAATTACATTTATAAACACATACGAAAAATAAATGTGTAGGTCCAGGGCATAAGTTACGTATAAGGACACGATGTCCGGACCTCAGCTATATTATTTAACCAGTCGGGGTCTCAATGTACTGTTGAGGGTTAGAATAGTAGAAAACACAAGGTGCAATTTCGAAATGCATAACCAAGTTTCGCTAATGTCAGTTTAAACTTTTGTAGATTGGTAAAATTGTCGAGTTAGTCCAGCCAGCTATCTAAACGTCTAAGTAATAATGGCCGTGCCCTGGTGCCCAGACCTCCATGGGGCCCTCATAATAATGGCCGTGCCCTGGGGCCCAGACCTCCAGTGGGCCCTCATAATAATGGTTGTACCCTGGGGCCCAGACCCCCAGGGGACCCTCATAATAATGGCCGTGCCCTGGGGCCCAGACCTCCAGGTGGCCCTAATAATAATGGTCGTGCCCTGGGGCCCAGACCTCCAGGGGGCCCTAATAATAATGGTTGTGCCCTGGGACCAAAACCCCCAGGGGGCCCTCATAATAATGGTTGTGCCCTGGGACCCAGACCCCAGGGGGCCCTCATAATAATGGCCGTGCCCTGGGGCCCAGACCTCCAGGGGGCCCTCATAATAATGGTCGTACCCTGGGGCCCAGACCGCCAGGGTTTTTGTAGTCCCTCTCACTCACATATAATATTACCATGGGGCGGCAGGGTAGCGTAGTGGTTGGCGCGTTGGACTAGTAACCAAAAGGTTGCTAGTTCAAGTCCCCGAGCTGACAAGGTACAAATCTGTCGTTCTGCCCCTGAACAGGCAGTTAACCCACTGTTCCTAGGCCGTCATTGTTCTTAACTGACTTGCATAGTTAATAAATAAAGGTAAAATATGTCAGGCAACATGTGCATAATTGCAGGAAATTCGATTTTAAAACTGTCAAAATTCCTACCCCACGGCAGCAAGTATAGAAATGTGCTGTTAATAAACTGCTCAAAAAATAGATGAAAGGCCCAGTACATTTCAAAACATGGTTATCCTGTGTTATATATATATATATTTACATACAGTACCAGTCAAAAGTTTGGACACACCTACTCATTCCAGGGTTTTTCTTTATTTTTACTATTTTCTACATTCTAGAATAATAGTGAAGACATCAAAACTATGAAATAACACATATGGAATCATGGAGTAACCAAAAAAGTGTTAAACAAATCAAAATATATTTTGAATTCTTCAAAATAGCCACCCTTTGCCTTGATGACAGCTTTTCACACTCTTGGTATTCTCTCAACCAGCTTCACCTGGAATGCTTTCCCAACAGTCTTGAAGGAGTTCCCACATATGCTGAGAACTTGTTGACTTCTTTTCGTTCCCTCTGTGGTCCAATTCATCCCAAACCATCTCAATTGGGTTGAGGTTGGGTGATTGTGGAGGCCAGGTCATGTGATGGACCATCACTCTCCTTCTTGGTAAAATAGCCCTTACACAGCCTGGAGGTGTGTTAGGTCGTTGTCCTGTTGAAAAACAAATGATAGTCCCACTAAGCCCAAACCAGATGGGATGGCGTATCGCTTCAGAATGCTGTGGTAGCCATGCTGGTTAAGTGTGCCTTGAATTCTAAATAAATCACAGTCAGTCTCACCAGCAAAGCACCTCCACACCATCACACCTCCTCCTCCATGCTTCATGGTGGGAACCACACATGCGGAGATCAACTGTTCACCTACTCTGCTTCTCTCAAAGACACAGCGGTTGGAACCAAAAATCTCAAATTTGGACTCATCAGACCAAAGGACAGATTTCCACCAGTCTCTTGTCCAGTGCTCATGTTTCTTGGCCCAAGCAAGTCTCTTCTTATTATTGGTGTTCTTTCAGTTGTGTTTTTTTGTGCAGAAATTCCACCATGAAGGTCTGATTCACACTGAACAGTTGATGTTTAGATGTGTCTGTTACTTGAACTCTGTAAAGCATTTATTTGGGCTGCAATCTGAGGTGCAGTTAACTCTAATGAACTTATCCTCTGCAGCAGAGGAAACTCTGGGTCTTCCTTTCCCATTGGCAGTCCTCATGAGAGACAGTTTTGCTTGATGGTTTTTCGAACTGCACTTGAAGAAACTTTCAAAGTTGGGCAAGGCATTGGTAAGTCCTCAAATCCAACATATCCCAAGGATCTCAGCTTTTGCAGCCATCGTGAGGAGGATTCAGGAGGAGGATGCTGGTGCCCCATCCACCCGACTCACAGAACCAACAACTCCAACACCGGACATAAGTGTGAGTGATGTTGTTGAATGTGTGTGTGTCTGACTCTCCTACCTTGGCCTGATGAAACTTTATATGTGAGTGAGATGTGAGTAAAATTCCTGAACTAAGTGTTTTCATCATTCTAGATTGCAGCCGGTAGTAACAAGAAGAAGCGTTGCGATATGTGTGGACCCAAGAAGGACAGGAAGACACGGTACACAGGCGTCAAGTGGAAGCAATACATTTGTAACACACATGCAGTAAAACTCTGTCCCTCATGTGGTGTGTACTCCGGCCTTAATATGTGTTCAATGGGGCTCATTTATCATTTACATACAATACTGTATGTAAAATATGTCCTTCCAATTGGTTCAGTACAAAGCAATAAACATCAATATTGATGAAAACCCTGTTTCATTTATATTTGTTCAAGCTAAACTTGATTTACTCCCACCATGTCTTGATTATAATAGATTTTTGTTTACAAAATTGAATTTTTTTTTTTTTAAACGAATAGCGCTTTTGTAAATAAATGTGATCTACCAGGTAAATGGCAAATATTAACCAGTTGTACTGTCTATATTAACCATGTATACTGTCTACTGTCTATATTAACCATGTATACTGTCTATATTAACCATGTATACTGTCTACTGTCTATATTAACCATGTATACTGTCTATATTAACCATGTATACTGTCTATATTAACCATGTATACTGTCTACTGTCTATATTAACCATGTATACTGTCTATATTAACCATGTATACTGTCTATATTAACCATGTATACTGTATACTGTCTATATTAACCATGTATACTGTATACTGTCTATATTAACCATGTATACTGTATACTGTCTATATTAACCATGTATACTGTATACTGTCTATATTAACCATGTATACTGTCTATATTAACCAAGTATACTGTCTATATTAACCATGTATACTGTCTATATTAACCATGTATACTGTATACTGTCTATATTAACCATGTATACTGTCTATATTAACCATGTATACTGTATACTGTCTATATTAACCATGTATATTGTATACTGTCTATATTAACCATGTATACTGTATACTGTCTATATTAACCATGTATACTGTCTATATATAACCATGTATATTTTCATGGTTAATATAACCAGTATACAGTATACATGGTTAATATAGACAGTATACATGGTTAATATAGACAGTATACATGGTTAATATAGACAGTATACATGGTTAATATAGACAGTATACATGGTTAATATAGACAGTATACATGGTTAATATAGACAGTATACATGGTTAATATAGACAGTATACATGGTTAATATAGACAGTATACATGGTTAATATAGACAGTATACAGTATACATGGTTAATATAGACAGTATACATGGTTAATATAGACAGTATACATGGTTAATATAGACAGTATACATGGTTAATATAGACAGTATACAGTATACATGGTTAATATAGACAGTATACAGTATACATGGTTAATATAGACAGTATACATGGTTAATATAGACAGTATACATGGTTAATATAGACAGTATACAGTATACATGGTTAATATAGACAGTATACATGGTTAATATAGACAGTATACATGGTTAATATAGACAGTATACATGGTTAATATAGACAGTATACAGTATACATGGTTAATATAGACAGTATACATGGTTAATATAGACAGTATACATGGTTAATATAGACAGTATACACTAATCACACCACTCCCAGAAAGTCCTAGAAAATGGTTTGCTTGAGAAATTGCTCTTTGCTAAGAATACACTTGTGTTGCTTACTGAACATTTAAATGTAAAAACAATCAGAGTGAAATACTTCATTATCTTCTTGCTTTGACTTGGTCAATTCATTGTCATTTTGTTAATATATACTCTCTTTCCATGTCCAAAACATGTGATTTTTGACCGAGATGCCCCCTTTCATTGGAGGAAAGATGTTCCTAGCGTGTGAGGAACATGTTTGCTGGCCTCATAAATGCTAGCCAGCTAGTTAATATTTAGAAAAACATTATTATTTTTTGGCTAGAGTTATACCAACCTGTTTGCAAGCTCTTTAGATTTGCTTGTTAGCTTGATGGCTGTTACATAAGTTAGCTGGCTAGTTAGCAACAGGTGTTAGCTACTGTTGTTGTTGTGTTATTATTAGCCTGTTCCACCATTTGTAGATTGAATATTAGCATTTGAATATAGTGCAGGAAAAGGGAATCTGGACACAACGTGGTCATGGTGAACATATGTACAATGAACAAAAAGCTAATTTCTCTCAAATTGAGCGCACACATTTGTTTCATCCCTGTTATTGAGCATCTCTCCTTTGCCAAGATAATCCATCCACCTGACAGGTGTGGCATATCAAGAAGCTGATTAAACAGCATGGCCATTACACAGGTGCACCTTGTGCTGGGAGACAATATTGAAGCTCTTTTGTGGAGAAAATCACATTCTGATTGGCTGGTCCTGTCACACCCAAGGCTGTGCCCCTGCCCAATCATGTCACATCCATAGATTAGGGACTAATTCATTTATTTCAATTGACTGATTTTCTTATATGAACTCTAACTGAATAAAATCATTGGAATTGTTGCATGTTGCTTTTATATTTTTGTTCAGTATACATTTGTAGGTGTAGATGCATGATGTGTTCAGAACACCATGACCAGTCCTCCATGATCACCACACTAGACACCATGCAGTTCACAGTACAGTCAGCACACTAGACACCATGCAGGCCCAGTACAGTCACCACACTAGACACCATGCAGGGCCCAGTACAGTCACCTCACTAGACACCATGCAGGGCCCAGTACAGTCACCACACTAGACACCATGCAGGGCCCAGTACAGTCACCACACTAGACACGATGCAGGGCCCAGTACAGTCACCACACTAGACACCATGCAGGGCCCAGTACAGTCACCACACTAGACACCATGCAGGGCCCAGTACAGGTACCACACTAGACACCATGCAGGGCCCAGTACAGTCACCACACTAGACACTATGCAGGGCCCAGTACAGTCACCACACTAGACACCATGCAGGGCCCAGTACAGGTACCACACTAGACACCATGCAGGGCCCAGTACAGTCACCACACTAGACACCATGCAGGGCCCAGTACAGTCACCACACTAGACACCATGCAGGGCCCAGTACAGTCACCACACTAGACACCATGCAGGGCCCAGTACAGTCACCACACTAGACACAATGCAGGGCCCAGTACAGTCACCACACTAGACACCATGCAGTCCCAGTACAGGTACCACACTAGACACCATGCAGGGCCCAGTACAGTCACCACACTAGACACCATGCAGGGCCCAGTACAGTCACCACACTAGACACAATGCAGTCCCAGTACTGTCACCTCACTAAACACCATGCAGGGCCCAGTACAGTCACCACACTAGACACCATGCAGTCCCAGTACTGTCACCTCACTAGACACCATGCAGGGCCCAGTACAGTCACCACACTAGACACCATGACCAGTCCTCCATGATCACCACACTAGACACCATGCAGGGCCCAGTACAGTCACCACACTAGACACCATGCAGGGCCCAGTACAGGTACCACACTAGACACCATGCAGGGCCCAGTACAGTCACCACACTAGACACCATGCAGTCCCAGTACTGTCACCTCACTAGACACAATGCAGGGCCCAGTACAGTCACCTCACTAGACACCATGCAGGGCCCAGTACAGTCACCACACTAGACACCATGCAGGGCCCAGTACAGTCACCACACTAGACACCATGCAGGGCCCAGTACAGTCACCACACTAGACACCATGACCAGTCCTCCATGATCACCACACTAGACACCATGCAGGGCCCAGTACAGTCACCACACTAGACACCATGCAGGGCCCAGTACAGGTACCACACTAGACACCATGCAGGGCCCAGTACAGTCACCACACTAGACACCATGCAGTCCCAGTACTGTCACCTCACTAGACACAATGCAGGGCCCAGTACAGTCACCTCACTAGACACCATGCAGGGCCCAGTACAGTCACCACACTAGACACCATGCAGGGCCCAGTACAGGTACCACACTAGACACCATGCAGGGCCCAGTACAGTCACCACACTAGACACCATGCAGTCCCAGTACTGTCACCTCACTAGACACAATGCAAGGCCCAGTACAGTCACCACACTAGACACCATGCAGGGCCCAGTACAGTCACCACACTAGACACCATGCAGGGCCCAGTACAGTCACCACACTAGACACCATGCAGGGCCCAGTACTGTCACCTCACTAGACACCATGCAGGGACCAGTACAGGTACCACACTAGACACCATGCAGGGCCCAGTACAGTCACCACACTAGACACCATGCAGGGCCCAGTACAGGTACCACACTAGACACCATGCAGGGCCCAGTACAGTCACCACACTAGACACCATGCAGGGCCCAGTACAGTCACCACACTAGACACCATGCAGGGCCCAGTACTGTCACCTCACTAGACACAATGCAGGGCCCAGTACAGTCACCACACTAGACACCATGCAGTCCCAGTACAGGTACCACACTAGACACCATGCAGGGCCCAGTACAGTCACCACACTAGACACCATGCAGGGCCCAGTACAGTCACCACACTAGACACCATGCAGTCCCAGTACTGTCACCTCACTAGACACCATGCAGGGCCCAGTACAGTCACCACACTAGACACCATGCAGTCCCAGTACTGTCACCTCACTAGACACAATGCAGGTCCCAGTACAGTCACCTCACTAGACACCATGCAGTCCCAGTACTGTCACCTCACTAGACACCATGCAGGGCCCAGTACAGTCACCACACTAGACACCATGACCAGTCCTCCATGATCACCACACTAGACACCATGCAGGGCCCAGTACAGTCACCACACTAGACACCATGCAGGGCCCAGTACAGGTACCACACTAGACACCATGCAGGGCCCAGTACAGTCACCACACTAGACACCATGCAGTCCCAGTACTGTCACCTCACTAGACACAATGCAGGGCCCAGTACAGTTACCTCACTAGACACCATGCAGGGCCCAGTACAGTCACCACACTAGACACCATGCAGGGCCCAGTACAGTCACCACACTAGACACCATGCAGGGCCCAGTACAGTCACCACACTAGACATCATGCAGGGCCCAGTACTGTCACCTCACTAGACACCATGCAGGGCCCAGTACAGTCACCACACTAGACACCATGACCAGTCCTCCATGATCACCACACTAGACACCATGCAGGGCCCAGTACAGTCACCACACTAGACACCATGCAGGGCCCAGTACAGGTACCACACTAGACACCATGCAGGGCCCAGTACAGTCACCACACTAGACACCATGCAGTCCCAGTACAGTCACCACACTAGACACCATGCAGGGCCCAGTACTGTCACCTCACTAGACACCATGCAGGGCCCAGTACAGGTACCACACTAGACACCATGCAGGGCCCAGTACAGTCACCACACTAGACACCATGCAGGGCCCAGTACAGGTACCACACTAGACACCATGCAGGGCCCAGTACAGTCACCACACTAGACACCATGCAGGGCCCAGTACAGTCACCACACTAGGCACCATGACCAGTCCTCCATGATCACCACACTAGATGCTGTCCTAGCTGTTTCATCCTAGTCATCATTTCCACCAGTATCCTTCAGCCCCCAGGCCACTAGAGATCCACTCAGAACAGAGTTGGGGTCCATTCCAACAGAAAGCAATCAATTCGGAACTAAAATTCCAATTTAAAAAATGACATTTATCTTCAATGACTTTTAAATAAACTGAAAAGTAGAAGCTATTTAATTCAAAGGTTTTGAAATGTTTTAATGGAATGCTCCTCTCAGTTATCAGAGGACAGCTCCACTCTGGCTCTAGTTAGATAATGTAGAGAGTGGACGGATGGTCTGATGCCTGCATGTCATTTCCCTTGTAATTATTCCTCACTTCAGGAGAAGTGAAATAAAAGTCACCTGAATAAACAATGTGAATTTCAGTTCATTTTTTGAATTGAGTTGACTGGGATTGAGTTGACTGGGATTGAGTTGACTGGGATTGAGTTGACTGGGATTGAGTTGACTGGGATCGATGGGATTCACCCCAGGCAGCCTTAGAGAATGTCAGTCATTCAGCCATGGCAACCCACAAGGGTATAGACCGCAGAAGTCCAAGAGAGTCCTAGGGCTCCATTGAATCCGCATAAGATCTGAGCTGTTTCTAATTTCTGATTGAGCCGACATGAGCAGCGTTTACCGTGAAGTCGGATTCCGCCAACGCTGTAGCATCGCCTTTCAACATCAGTGGTGCTACAACGCAGATATTCCACTCAACGGATCGAACAGAGCTTCTCTTAAAGCTCTAAGGCTATACTGTATCTGAATGAGATGTGACAATGTGTCTGTGGAGGCATTAATCAAATAAAAAACATGTCGGTATTCTGCCAAGAGAAGCCAAAGTCATTCAGGGAAGCCAAAGTCATTCAGGGAAGCCAAAGTCATTCAGGGAAGCCAAAGTCATTCAGGGAAGTTAAAGTCGTTCAGGGAAGCCAAAGTCATTCAGGGAAGCCAAAGTCATTCAGGGAAGCCAAAGTCATTCAGGGAAGCCAAAGTCATTCAGGGAAGCTAAAGTCATTCAGGGAAGCCAAAGTCATTCAAAGTAATTCAGGGAAGCTAAAGTAATTCAGGGAAGCTAAAGTCATTCAGGGAAGCCAAAGTCATTCAGGGAAGCTAAAGTCATTCAGGGAAGCCAAAGTCATTCAGGGAAGCCAAAGTCATTCAGGTAGTAAAGCTCCAATGCTGGCTATATATATATATATATATATATCAGTTGTCTGCGTCTAACTTCTACCACCCTGATAAGTACATGTGGTATACATACTGATCATATATACTACCATGTTGTGTTCCTGTCTGTCAGTGTAATACAGTATTATATTACCACTGTGTTACTGTCTATCAGTCTAATACAGTATTATATTACCACTGTGTTACTGTCTATCAGTCTAATACAGTATTATATTACCACTGTGTTCCTGTCTATCAGTGTAATACAGTATTATATTACCACTGTGTTACTGTCCATCAGTGTAATACAGCATTATCATATTGTGTTGCTGTCTGTCAGTCTAATGAAGTGTACCTAGGCAAAATCTGGCCCAAAACGTTTCAATCAAATTTTCACTTCTTCCAAATTTTGGAAAAGTGTGCTTCTTTCTGAAGTGAGAGTTACATTTCTGAGAAACTGACAAGTGTGTTTGTAGTGATTGTGAACATTATAGTAGGATTACAGTCAAATCTATTTCATTTCCATTCAATTCAGGAACTACACTGAAATTCCAAATCCAATTCTATTAAATGAAACACTCGGAATGAGAATGTTTTTTTTTCACTTTCTGAGTTGACCGGAATTGAAATGGAATTGGAACCAAGCCTGATTCATAGAGAGGAGAGAGGAGCTGAACACATGGTGGATCAAAAGGAGGGTATTGTCCAGACCAGCTTCAGACCCCTGTCCCTTTCACACCATAGGGAGCCTCCAGCCGTGGGGCTGGGAACGAAGCGTCCAGTCAGTCAGTCTACGGATGGCTGCCATGCACGGGCCCTTACATCTCACACATGTAGGTAAACAATCGGGCCCTGTCCAGCCTGCCCGTCCAGGTCGAGAGGCTGTGTTTATACATGGGCCAGGAACATGTGTTGCGGCCGTAGTGGCATCAGAGGTCAGCCAGCTGAACACTTCAAAGGCCTGTGATGAGACTTTAGCTTTGAACTTTTATGGCAGGTGTAGGCAGGGGAGCAGGGGAGCAGGGGTACCAAGCCTAGGGTGGTCTGACTCCCTGCACTCTGGTCTGGTAATTGGATGGTGGTGGTGTTGGTGGCTGTTGTGTGTATGTGTGTGTGTGAGAGTCTGTATGTGTGTGTGTGTGTGTGTGTGTGTCTCAACTGACCAGGCAGTGGAGAGAGACAGTCTAATGGCCAACTGAACATGTAATGTCCAGAATGTCTTTATGTAACAGGCCACATTTAGAGAGGTCATTTTGAGCTGAAAGGGAATGGATTTTCCCGGGCTAGGCAGGCTTTCTAAAATCAGGGTTAGTCTAACGGTTAGGCAGGCTGGAGGCAGCAGGCAGAAGTACACTTCAAGGATCTCTGGTTTCAGAAATCTTCAGAAGGCCTCAGCAGGGTACCGCTGCAGCCCATGGAAAACGGAGCGGAGGGCAAGGCCTGGTGACCATACCTCTTGTCTGTCTGACTGACTGACCACAGCTCTCTGACTTGTCAAACCAGAAACACTCCGGCAAGTTCAAAGGGTCCGGAGGAATTCTCAACAACAACAAAAAAGTTCATTTGCAAGAGGTCATTCGTTCTATTTCAAAACCGAGCAGGATTACAGACAGGATCACAGACAGGATAACAGACAGGATCACAGACAGGATCACAGACAGGATCACAGACAGGATAACAGACAGGATCACAGACGGGATAACAGACATGATCACAGACAGGATCACAGACAGGATCACAGACAGGATCACAGACAGGATCCCAGACAGGATCACAGACAGGACCACAGACAGGATCACAGACAGGATCACAGACAGGATAACAGACAGGATCACAGACAGGATCACAGACTGTTGTTGCTGTGGTCAGACAGGATAACAGACTGTTGTTGCTGTGGTTAGATAGGATAACATACTGTTGCTGTGGTCAGACAGGATCACAGACTGTTGCTGCTGTGTTCAGACAGGATCACAGACTGTTGCTGCTGTGGTCAGGCAGGCTGGTTAAACTCTCTGCTTCCGCAGAAGACTACAGCAGGAAAACAGACAGGATCACAGACTGTTGTTGCTGTGGTCAGACAGGATAACAGACAGGATCACAGACTGTTGTTGCTGTGGTCAGACAGGATAAAAGACAGGATCACAGACTGTTGTTGCTGTGGTCAGACAGGATAACAGACAGGATCACAGACTGTTGTTGCTGTGGTCAGACAGGATAACAGACAGGATCACAGACTGTTGCTGCTGTGGTCAGACAGGCTGGTTAAACTCTCTGCTTCCGCAGAAGACTACAACAGGAAAACAGACAGGAAAACAGACAGGAAAACAGACAGGAAAACAGACAGGAAAACAGACAGGAAAACAGACAGGATAACAGACAGGAAAACAGACAGGAAAACAGACAGGAAAACAGACAGGAAAACAGACAGGATAACAGACAGGAAAACAGACAGGAAAACAGACAGGAAAACAGACAGGAAAACAGACAGGAAAACAGACAGGAAAACAGACAGGAAAACAGACAGGAAAACAGACAGGAAAACAGACAGGAAAACAGACAGGAAAACAGACAGGATAACAGACAGGACGACAGACAGGAAAAGATTACAGTTTCGATCAAGCTTCAGACTTCATCATGAACAGAATAAAAACAACAATATATCTAATCAGTAAACCGTCCTGTATAGCTATTGCAGACTGTGTAATACACCCCACCTTTTTGGAAGCCGACACCCCATAACATTCCAGCTCTCATCTCTTCTCTCAGCTCTTGGTTAAGGATGTGTGTGAAGACCTCAAAAACAGTCTCATCACCCCCCTAAAAAAGTCAAGCCCGACAGCATAGAAAGCCTACTTAAGTAAATGGATCGTTTTGAACGATTTACAATATCCCATAATTATATGAGTGAAAGATGCAGTAGTCGGACTCTACTTGATCATCCCTGGACGACAGCTCTATAACGTGCCCCTCTCTCTCTTCAATCTACAATGAAAAAATATATTATTGCAACGCATAACAATTTCAAAGACTTTACTGAATTACAGATCATATAAGGAAATCAGTAAATTAAAATAGATTTATTAGGTCCTAATCTATGGATTTCACATGACTGGGAATACAGAAATGCATCTGTTGACCACAGATAAACTATATATACAAAAGTATGTGGACACCCATTCAAATTAGAGGATTCAGAGATTTTAGACACATTTGTTGCTGACAGGTGTATAAAATCAAGCACACAGTCATGCAATCTCCATAGACAAACATTAGCAGTAGAATGGACTTCCAGAAGACCATAGTGACTTTTACTATAGCTGTGTCATGCCACCTATCCAACAAGTCAGTTCATCAAATTTCTAGGAGGAACAACGTCTCAGCCGTGAAGTGGTAGGCCGCACAAGCTCACAGGACAGGACAACCGAGTGCTGAAGCGTGTAAAAATCGTCTGTCCTCAATTGCAACACTCACTACAGAGTTCCAAACTGCTTCTGGAAGCAACTTCAACACAATAACTTTTCATCAGAAGCTCCATGAAATGGGTTTCCATGGCCGATTAGCTGCACACAAGCCTAAGATCACTTGTGCAATGTCAGCTGGAGTTGTGTAAAGCTCGCCGCCATTGGACTCTGGAGCAGTGGAAACACGTTCTCTGGAGTGATGAATCACGCTTCACCATCTGGCAGTCCGACGGCCGAATTTGGGTTTGGTGGATGCCAGGAGAACGCTACCTGCCTGAATGCATAGTGCCAACTGTAAAGTTTGGTGGAGGAGGAATAATGGTCTGGGGCTGTTTTTCATGGATCGAGCCCCTTAGTTCCAGTGAATGGAAATCTTAATGCAACAAAATACAGTTGAAGTCGGAAGTTTACATACACTTAGGTTGGAGTCATTAAAACTAGTTTACATCCACTTAGGTTGGAGTCATTAAAACTAGTTTACATCCACTTAGGTTGGAGTCATTAAAACTAGTTTACATACACTTAGGTTGGAGTCATTAAAACTAGTTTACATACACTTAGGTTGGAGTCATTAAAACTAGTTTACATACACTTAGGTTGGAGTCATTAAAACTCGTTTTTCAACCACTCCACAAATTTCTTGTTAACAAACTATAGTTTTGGTAAGTCGGTTAGGACATCTACTTTGTGCATGACTCAAGGAATTTTTCCAACAATTGTTTACAGACAGATTATTTCACTTATAATTCACTGTATCACAATTCCAGTGGGTCAGAAGTTTACATACACTAAGTTGACTGTGTCTTTAAACAGCTTGGAAAATTCCAGAAAATTATGTCATGGCTTTAGAAGCTTCTGATAGGCTAATTGACATTATTTGAGTCAATTGGAGGTGTACCTGTGGATGTATTTCAAGGCCTACCTTCAAACTCAGTGCCTCTTTGCTTGACATCATGGGAAAATCAAAAGAAATCAGCCAAGACCTCAGAAAAATATAGTAGACATCCACAAGTCTGGTTCATCCTTGGGAGCAATTTCCAAATGCCTGAAGGAACCACGTTCATCTGTACAAACAATAGTACGCAAGTTCAAACACCATGGGACCATGCAGCTGTCATACCGCTCAGGAAGGAGACGTGTTCTGTCTCCTAGAGAGGAACGTACATTGGTGCAAAAAGTGCAAATCAATCCCAGAACAACAGCAAAGGACCTTGTGAAGATGCTGGAGGAAACAGGTACAAAAGTATCTATATCCACAGTAAAAATGAGTCCTATATCGACATAACCTGAAAGGCCACTCAGCAAGGAAGAAGCCACTGCTCCAAACTGCAATAAAAAAACTAGACTACATTTTGCAACTGCTCATGGGGACAAGATTGTACTTTTTGGAGAAATGTCCTGTAGTCTGATGAAACAATAGAACTGTTTGGCCATAATGACCATTGTTATGTTTGGAGGAAAATGGGGGAGGCTTGCAAGGCGAAGAACACCATCCCAACCGTGAAGCACAGGGGTGGCAGCATCATGTTGTGGGGTGCTTTGCTTGCAGGAGGGACTGGTGGACTTCACAAAATAGATGGCAACATGAGGTAGGAAAATAGGTGGATATATTGAGGCAACATCTCAAGACATCAGTCAGGAAGATAAAGCTTGGTTGCAAATGGGTCTTCCAAATGGACAATGACCCCAAGCATACTTCCAAAGTTGTGGCAAAATGGCTTAAGGACAACAAAGTCAAGGTATTGGAGTGGCCATCACAAAGCCCTGACCTCAATCCCATAGAAAATGTGTGGGCAGAACTGAACATGCGTGTGCGAGCAAGGAGGCCTACAAACCTGACTCAGTTACACCATCTCTGTCAGGAGGAATGGGCCAAAATTCACCCAACTTATTGTGAGAAGCTTGTGGTAGGCTACACAAAATGTTTGACTCAAGTTATACAATTTAAAGGCAATATTACCAAATAGTAATTGAGTGTATGTAAACATCCGACCCACTGGGAATGTGATGAAAGAAATAAAAGCTGAAATAAATCACTCTCTACTATTATTCTGACATTTCACATACTTAAAATAAAGTGGTGATCCTAACTGACCCAAGACAGGGAATTTTTACTAGGATTACATGTCAGGATTTGTGAAAAACTGAGTTTAAATGTATTTGGCTCAGGTGTATGTAAACTTCTGACTTCAACTGTACAATGAGATTCTAGTCGATTCTGTGATCCAACTTTGTGGCAACAGTTTGGGAAAGGCCCTTTCCTGTTTCAGCACTACAATGCCCCCGTGCATTAAGCAAAGTCCATACAAAAAATACAAAAATAGTTTGTTGAGGTTGGTGTGTAAAGAACTTGACTGGCCTGCTCAGAGCCCTGACCTCAACTCCATCAGGCACTTTTGGGAAGAATTGGAATGCTGATTGCGAGCCAGGCCCAATCGCCCAACATCAGTGCCCAACCTCGCTAATACTGACTGGAAGCAAGTCCCTGCAGCAATGTTCCAACATCTAGTGGAAAGCCTTCCCAGAAGAGTGGAGGCTGTTATAGCAGCAAAGGGGGGACCAGCTCCATATTAAAGCCTTCCCAGAAGAGTGGAGGTTGTTATAGCAGCAAAGGGAGGGACCAACTCCATATTAAAGCCTTCCCAGAAGAGTGAAGGCTGTTATAGCAGCAAAGGGGGACCAACTCCATATTAATGACTTCCCAGAAGAGTGGAGGCTGATATAGGGGGGACCAACTCCATATTAATGACTTCCCAGAAGAGTGGAGGCTGTTATAGGGGGACCAACTCCATTTTAATGACTTCCCAGAAGAGTGGAGGCTGATATAGCAGCAAAGGGGGGACCAACTCCATATTAAAGCCTTCCCAGAAGAGTGGAGGCTGTTATAGCAGTAAAGGGGGGACCAACTCCATATTAATGCTCATGATTTTGGAATGTTCAACGAACAGTTGTCCACATACTTTTGGTCATGTAGTGTACCTTAAAAAAAGTAGGGCGTGGATCAGAAAACTAGTCAGTATCTGGTGTGACCACCATTTGTCTCACGCAGCACGACACATCTCCTTCACATAGAGTTGATCAGGCTGTTGATTGTGGACTGTGGAATGTTGTCCCACTCCTCTTCAATGGATGTGCGAAGTTACTGGATTTTGGCCGGGAACTGGAACAAGCTGTCGTACACGTTGATCCAGAGCATCCCAAACATGCTCAATGGATTATATTTCTGGTGAGTATGCAGGTAAGAACTGGGACATTTTCAGCTTCCAGGAATTGTGTACAGATCCTTGTGTCATGGTGGCATGCATAATCATGCTGAAACATGAGGTGATGGCGGCGGATGAATGGCACCAACGTGGGCCTCAAGATCTCGTCACAGTATGTATGTGCTTTCAAATTGTCATCGATAAAATAAAATAAAATAATTTTGCGTATCTTATTCATGCCCATACCATAACCCCACCGCCACCATGAGGCACTCTGTTCACAACGTTGACATCAGCAAACCACTCGCCCACACAACCCTATACACGCTATCTGCCATCTGCAGTTGAAACTGGGATTCATCCGTGAAGAGCACAATTCTCCAGCGTGCCAGAGGCCATCGAAGGTGAGAATTTGCCCACTGAAGTCAGTTACAACTCCAAATTGAAGTCAGGTCAAGACCCTGGTGAGGACAACAAGCAGATGAGCTTCCCTGAGACAGTTTCTGACAGTTTGTGCATAAATTCTTTGGTTGTGCAAACCCAGTTTCGTCAGCTGTCCAGATGGCTTGTCTCATACGGTCCTGCAGGTGAAGAAGCCCGGATGTAGAGGTCCTGGGCTGGCGTGGTTACACGTGGTCTGTGGTTGGCCAATTAGACATACTGCCAAATTCTCGAAAACGGCACTGGAGGCGGCTTATGGTAGAGAAATTAACATAAAATGATCTGGCAACATGACATTGCACGCTCACTCAAAACCAGAGACATCTGTGACATTGTGTTATGTGACAAAACTACACATTTTAGAGTGGCCTTGTATTGTCCCCCAGCAGAAGGTGCATCTGTGTAATGATCATGCTGTATAATCAGCTTCTTGAGTGAATCTGTCATATGGATGGATTATCTTGGCAATGGAAAAATGCTCACTAAAATTGGTGAACAAAATTTGAAATAAATACGCTTTTTTCCCCAATCTCTCTCCCAGAAGTAGTTGAAAGACCATCTCTCTCCTGGATCTAGTTTGAAATACCATCTCTCTCCTGAATCTAGTTTGAGAGACCATCTCTCTCCCGGATCTAGTTGAGAGACCATCTCTCTCCTGAATCTAGTTTGAGAGATCATCTCTCTCCTGAATCTAGTTTGAGAGACCACCTCTCTCCTGGATCTAGTTTGAGAGACCATCTCTCTCCTGGATCTAGTTGAGAGACCATCTCTCGCCTGGATCTAGTTTGAGAGACCATCTCTCTCCTGGATCTGGTTTGAGAGACCATCTCTCTCCTGGATCTAGTTTGAGAGACCATCTCTCCTGGATCTAGTAGAGAGACCATCTCTCTCCTGGAGCTAGTAGAGAGACCATCTCTCTCCTGGAGCTAGTTGAGAGACCATAGCAGCACACTGAGAAAACCATTACAGGCCCAGGGAGGAGAGAAGAGCAGGATGAACAGAGAGAAGCAGAGAGGAGCAGGGAGGAGCAGAGAGGAGCAGGATGAACAGAGAGGAGCAGAGAGGAGCAGAGGGGAGCAGGGAGGAGCAGGGAGGAGCAGAGAGGAGCAAAGGAGCATGGAGCAGAGAGGAGCAGAGAGGAGCATGGAGGAGCAGAGAGGAGCAGAGAGGAGAAGAGGGGAGCAGGGAGGAGCAGAGAGGAGCAGGATGGACAGTGAGGAGCAGAGAGGAGCAGGATGAGCAGAGAGGAGCATCGTCTGACGGTTCCCCTGGTACCAGTTGAAAAAATGAATGCAGTATATATGGAGACTGTTTAGTGCCAAAAATATGGGATTCAATAAAAAATGTATTTCTTTCTTTCTTCCTTCTATCCCTCAGATATAGGACAGGGATTCAATCTGTTTGCATGGGCTAATCAAATCAAATGTATTTATATAGCCCTTCTTACATCAGCTGATATCTCAAAGTGCTGTACAGAAACCCAGCCTAAAACCCCAAACAGCAACCAATGCAGGTGTAGAAGCACGGTGGCTAGGAAAAATTCCCTAGAAAGGCCAAAACCTAGGAAGAAACCTAGAGAGGAACCAGGCTATGAGGGGTGGCCAGTCCTCTTCTGGCTGTGCCGGATGGAGATTATAACAGAACATGGCCAAGATGTTCAAATGTTCATAAATGACCAGCAGGGTCAAATAATAATCACAGTAGTTATCGAGGGTGCAACATGTCAGCACCTCAGGAGTAAATGTTAGTTGGCTTTTCATAGCCGATCATTCAGAGTATCTCTACCGCTCCTGCTGTCTCTAGAGAGTTGAAAACAGCAGGTCTGGGACAGGTAGCATGTCCTGTGAACAGGTCAGGGTTCCATAGCCGCAGACAGAACAGTTGAAACTGGAGCAGCAGCACGGCCAGGTGGACTGGGGACAGCAAGGAGTCATCATGCAAGGTAGTCCTGATGCATGGTCCTAGAGCTCAGGTCCTCCAGAAGAGAGAGTGAGAAAGAGAGAATTAGAGAGAGCATACTTAAATTCACACAGGACACCTGATAAGACAGGAGAAATACTCCAGATATAACAGTCATACTCTGGACCTAGTTTTGTCCCATGGAATAAATGTTGTGGATCTTAATGTTTTTCCTCATAATCCTGGACTATCGGACCACCATTTTATTACGATTGCAATTGCAACAAATTATCTGCTCAGACCCCAACCAAGGAGCATTAAAAGTCGTGCTACAACACAAAGAATCCTTGATGCCCTTCCAGACTCCCTCTGCCTACCCAAGGATGTCAGAGGACAAAAATCAGTTAACCACCTAAATGAGGAAATCAATTTAACCTTGCACAATACCCTAGATGCAGTTGCACCCCTAAAAACTAAAAACATGTCTCATAAGAAACTAGCTCCCTGGTACACAGAAAATACCCGAGCTCTGAAGCAAGCTTCCAGAATATTGGAACGGAAATGGCGCCACACCAAACTGGAAGTCTTCCGACTAGCTTGGAAAGACAGTACCGTGCAGTACCGAAGAGCCCTTACTGCTGCTCGATCATCCTTTTTTTCCAACTTAATTGAGGAAAATAAGAACAATCCGAAATTCCTTTTTGATACTGTCGCAAAGCAAACTAAAAAGCCACATTCCCCAAGTGAGGATGGCTTTCACTTCAGCAGTAATAAATTCATGAACTTCTTTGAGGAAAAGATCATGATTATTAGAAAGCAATTTCCGGACTCCTCTTTAAAATCTGCCTATTCCTTCAAAGCTCAGTTGTCCTGAGTCTGCACAACTCTGGCAGGACCTAGGATCAAGAGAGACACTCAAGTGTTTTAGTACTATATCTCTTGACACAATCATCAAAATAATCATGGCCTCTAAACCTTCAAGCTGCATACTGGACCCTATTCCAACTAAACTTCTGAAAGAGCTGCTTCCTGTGCTTGGCCCTCCTATGTTGAACATAATAAACGGCTCTCTATCCACTGGATGTGTACCAAACTCACTAAAAGTGGCAGTAATAAAGCCTCTCTTGAAAAATCCAAACCTTGACCCAGAAAATATAAAAAACTATCAGCCTATATCAAATCTTCCATTCCTCTCAAATGTTTTAGAAAAGGCTGTTGCGCAGCAACTCACTGCCTTCCTGAAAACAAACAATGTATACGAAATGCTTCAGTCTGGTTTTAGACCCCGTCATAGCACTGAGACTGCACTTGTGAAGGTGGTAAATTACCTTTTAATGGCATCAGACCGAGGCTCTGCATCTGTCCTCGTGGTCCTAGACCTTAGAGCTGCTTTTGATACCATCGATCACCACATTCTTTTGGAGAGATTGGAAACCCAAATTGGTTTACACGGACATGTTCTGTCCTGGTTTAGATCTTATCTGTCGGAAAGATATCAGTTTGTCTCTGTGAATGGTTTGTCCTCTGACAAATCAACTGTAAATTTCGGTGTTCCTCAAGGTTCCGTTTTAGGACGACTTGTTTTCACTATATATTTTTACCTCTTGGGGATGTCATTTGAAAACATAATGTTAACTTTCACTGCTATGCAGATGACACACAGCTGTACATTTCAATGAAACATGGTGAAGCCCCAAAATTGCCCTCGCTAGAAACCTGTGTTTCAGACACAAGGAAATGGATGGCTGCAAACTTTTTACATTTAAACTCAGACAAAACAGAGATGCTTGGTCTAGGTCCCAAGAAACAAAGAGATCTTCTGTTGAATCTGACAATTAATCTTAATGGTTGTACAGTCGTCTCACATAAAACTGTGAAGGACCTCTGCGTTACTCTGGACCCTGATCTCTCTTTTGATGAACATATCAAGACTGTTACAAGGACAGCTTTTCCATCTACATAACATTGCAAAAATCAGAAACATTTATTGAGTAAATAGAAGTCTTTTGAGTGCAACCATATGAAGATCATCAAAGGTAAGTGCTTAATTTTATCTATATTTCTGACTTGTGCAACTCCTCTACTTGGCTGGTAACTGTTTGTAATGATTTATATGCTTGGCATTGTTCTCAGATAATCGCATGGTATGCTTTCGCCTTAAAGCCTTTTTGAAATCTGACACCGTGGTTGGACAAACAAGAAGTTCATCTTTAAACCGATGTACAACACTTGTATATTTTATGAATTTTTATAACGAGTAATTGTGTTTTTGAATTTGAATTTAGTACAATTATTAGTATTATTACTTGGTATTATTGTATAGTATTTAGTACTATTATTATTGTTATTATTAGTTGTATTATATGTGGTATTATTATTTAGTATTATTATTAGTATTACTCTTTTGTATTATTATTATTGTCTAGTATTATTATTATTGGTCTTTTTTATTTAGTATTATTATTAGTATTATTATTTATTATTTACTATTATTATTATCCACCCAGTCGTGTGACAGCTCGTTTTGATTTGATTGTTGTGTTACGAGGGAAAGCTAATGTAGCAGCGAGATGATTAAATCAGCATTACCTGGATGGACCTAGCGACTAGCGGATCCCTGAATGAGCTACGCTGCTAAATCACATGTTTTCTATCTCCTGATTAATTGTAGATCCAGAACCTCATTTCAACATGCTGCTTTCTTGTTCTGTCCCCAGTCATCTCCTATTATTAATGACAAATCCTCAATATCTCTCCTGGAGCCCAATTAAGGAGTTGCAGCGTGTTTCAAATTAAATTACTGAAGGTAGAGGAAAGCTTTGGCATTTTTCTTTATTTATCAAAAAACCTAGAACAGGAAGGAGTCATCAAGACAACAGATAGCTGGAGCTGTGAAGGAGTCATCAAGACAACAGATACCTGGAGCTGTGAAGGATTCATCAAGACAACAGATAGCTGGATCTGTGAAGGTGTCATCAAGACAACAGATACCTGGATCTGTGAAGGTGTCATCAAGACAACAGATACCTGGAGCTGTGAAGGAGTCATAAAGACAACAGATACCTGGAGCAGGTGAAGGATTCATCAAGACAACAGATAGCTGGAGATGTGAAGGAGTCATCAAGACAACAGATACCTGGAGCTGTGAAGGAATCATCAAGACAACAGATAGCTGGAGCTGTGAAGGATTCATCAAGACAACAGATAGCTGGAGCTGTGAAGGAATCATCAAGACAACAGATAGCTGGAGCTGCGAAGGATTAATCAAGACAACAGATACCTGGAGCTGTGAAGGATTAATCAAGACAACAGATAACTGGAGCTGCGAAGGATTAATCAAGACAACAGATAGCTGGACAGATGAACAGATGTCATTGCGGCTTGGCTTTTAACTTTACATTGGATCTTTTAAGATGTAAATTTATTTGCAGCAAATCTTAAAAACAAGGGAGTAATTACATAGTTTGAAAATGACTTATGGGGCTTTCACAGCAGATTGGTTTGGAGGATTTATTCACACCTCTGTTGTGTTTTCCTCCTTAGTTTTGTTTGTTTGGACTGGTGTGAACACTATCCGCACACAACTGGAGGATCCTCAGAGGGGAAAGAGGAAGACAATTAGAACATTGACATTAGAACATTGCCATTGGAACCTTGATATTAGAATCTTGACAAAATAAAATTGACATTAGAACGTTGACATTAGAACACTGACATTACAAAACTGACGTTAGAACATTGAAATTAAAACCCTGACATTAGAACACTGATATTAGAAACTTGAAATTGGAACCTATACATTAGAACCTTGATATTAGAAACTTGAAATTAGATCAATGACATTAGAAACTTGATATCCGAACATTGACATTAGAAGACTGACATTAGAACATTGACATTATACCATTGACGATAGTACACTGACATTAAAACCATGACGTTAGAAAGTTGACATTAGAATTTGACATATGAACATTGACATTAAAACTTTGACATCTTAACATTAACATTAGAACATTGACATTAGAATATTGACATTAAAAGGTGGACATCAGAATGTTGACATTAGAACATTGACATTAGAACATTGACATCCTAACATTGACATCCTAACATTGACATCCTAACATTGACATTAGAACATTGACATTAGAACATTGACATTATAACATTGACATCCTAACATTGACATTAGAACATTGACATTAGACCATTGACATTAGAACATTGACATTAGAACATTGACATTAGAACATTGACATTAGAACATTGACATTAGAACATTGACATTAGAACATTGACATCCTAACATTGACTTTTTAACATTGACATCATAACGTTGACATCACAACATTGACATTAAAGGTTGACATCAGAACGTTGACATTAGAACATTGACATTAGAACATTGACATCCTAACATTGACATCCTAACATTGACATTAGAACATTGACATTAGAACATTGACATTAGAACATTGACATTAGAACATTGACATTAGCACATTGACATTAGACCATTGACATCCTAACATTGACATTAGAACATTGACATTAGAACATTGACATCCTAACATTGACATTAGAACATTGACATTAGAACATTGACATTAGAACATTGACATTAGAACATTGACATTAGAACATTGACATTAGAACATTGACATTAGAACATTGACATTAGAACATTGACATTAGAACATTGACATCCTAACATTGACATTAGAACATTGACATTAGAACATTGACATTAGAACATTGACATTTGAACATTGACATTAGAACATTGACATTAGAACATTGACATTAGAACATTGACATTAGAACATTGACATTAGAACATTGACATCCTAACATTGACATTAGAACATTGACATTAGAACATTGACATCCTAACATTGACATTAGAACATTGACATTATAACATTGACATTAGAACATTGACATTAGAACATTGACATTAGAACATTGACATCCTAACATTGACATTAGAACATTGACATTAGAACATTGACATTAGAACATTGACATTAGAACATTGACATCCTAACATTGACATTAGAACATTGACATTAGAACATTGACATCCTAACATTGACATTAGAACATTGACATTAGAACATTGACATCCTAACATTGACATTAGAACATTGACATTAGAACATTGACATTAGAACATTGACATTAGAACATTGACATCCTAACATTGACATTAGAACATTGACATTAGAACATTGATATTAGAACATTGACATCCTAACATTGACATTAGAACATTGACATTAGAACATTGACATCCTAACATTGACATTAGAACATTGACATTAGAACATTGACATCCTAACATTGACATTAGAACATTGACATCTTAACACTGACATTATAACATTGACATTGGAAATGTAACATCCTAACATTGACTTTTTAACATTGACTTTAGAACATTTACATTAGAATCTTGACATTAGAATCTTGACAATGGAACATTGTCTTTAGAACATTGATTTTAGAACATTGATTTTAGAACATTGACATGAGAACATTGACATGAGAACATTGACATGAGAACATTGACATGAGAACATTGATTTTAGAACATTGACTTTAGAACATTGACATCAGAACGTTGACATCAGAATATTGACAATGGAACATTGACATTTTAAAACGGACCTTAGAAATTTAACATCCTAACATTTACTTTGTAACATTGACATTAGAACATTGACATTAGAACGTTGACATTAGAACATTGACATTAGAACGTTGACATTAGAACATTGACATTAGAACATTGACATTAGAACATTTACATTATAACATTGACATTAGAACATTGACATTAGAACGTTGACATTAGAACATTTACATTATAACATTGACATTAGCATGTTGACAATAGAACCGTGACATTAGAACACTGACAATAGAGCATTGACATTTGAACCTTGATATTAGAACATTGACATTAGCATGTTGATGTTAGAACCTTGACATTAGAATCTTGAGATTAGAACGTTGCCAAAATAATGTAAAAATTAGAAAATTAACATTAGAACGTTGACGTTAGAACATTAACATCATAACATTGACATTACAACCTTGACATTAGAACATTTATATTGTAATGTTTACATTGACGTAAAACTACCCAAATCTTTCTAGTGTGTTTCTTTGTTAAAACTTCTACAGGATCGGTGTTCCGCCCACGGGATAGTTGAGCTAACGTAGGCTAATGTATTTCCCAGGATATAGACATATCTGATATGGGCAGAAAGCTTAAATTCTTGTTAATGCAACTGGACTGTACAATTTACATTAGCTATTACAGTGCAAGAATACCATGCTATTGTTTGAGTAGAGTGCACAGTTATGAACTTGAAAATATATTAATTAACCAAATAGGTACATTTGGGCAGTCTTGATAGAAAATGTTGAGAAGAAATGAAATGGTTCATTGGATCAGTCTAAAACTGTGCATATACACTGCTGCCATCTAGTGGCCAAAATCTAAAATGCGCCTGCGCTGGAATAATACATTATGGCCTTTCTCTTGCATTTCAAATATGATGGTATAAAAATAAAAAAATTAATGTTTTTTTCTTTGTATTGTCTTGTACCAGATCTAATGTGTTTTACTCTGATATATTCATTTCACATTTCCACAAACTTCAAGGTGTTTCCTTTCAAATGGTATCAAGGATATGCATATCCTTGCTACAGGCAGTTAGTTAGATTTGGGTATATCATTTTAGTTGAAATTTGAAAAAAATGGTCCGATCCTTAATTTAACAACAGCTGGTGCTAATGCTAATATCCTTTCAATGCAGTGTGCTAAATCAGGGTCACACAGAGTGTATATCCTTTCAATGCAGTGGGCTAAATCAGGGTCACACAGAGTGTTTAACCTTTAAATGCAGTGGGCTAAATCAGGGTCACACAGAGTGTTTAACCTTTTACCACAGTGGGCTAAATCAGGGTCACACAGAGTGTTTAACCTTTTACCACAGTGGGCTAAATCAGGGTCACTCAGTGTTTAACCTTTTACCACAGTGGGCTAAATCAGGGTCACACAGAGTGTTTAACCTTTTACCACAATGGGCTAAATCAGGGTCACACAGAGTGTTTAACCTTTTACCACAGTGGGCTAAATCAGGGTCACACAGAGTGTTTAACCTTTTACCACAGTGGGCTAAATCAGGGTCACACAGAGTGTTTAACCTTTAAATGCAGTGGGCTAAATCAGGGCCACACAGAGTGTTTAACCTTTAACCACAGTGGGCTAAATCAGGGTCACACAGAGTGTTTAACCTTTTACCACAGTGGGCTAAATCAGGGTCACACAGAGTGTTTAACCTTTAAATGCAGTGGGCTAAATCAGGGTCACACAGAGTGTTTAACCTTTAAATGCAGTGGGCTAAATCAGAGTCACACAGAGTGTTTCTTGGTAGTCAAACAAATCTACACACTCTGTGTGACCTTTTAAAAAATCTTTTTTTTATTTTTATATTTCGAGATTCTTCAAAGTAGCCGCACTTTGTCTTGATGACAGCTTTGCACACTCTTGGCATTCTCTCAACCAGCTTCATGAGGTTGTCACCTGGAATGCATTTCAATGAACACTAGAAGCTTATTACCTAAAATGATGGCCTTGAGATAGAAGCTGTTTTTCAGTCTCTACAGGTGCATCAAAGCTGGGACCGAGAGACTGAAAAACAGCTTCTATCTCAAGGCCATCAGACTGTTAAACAGCCACCACTAACATTGAGTGGCTGCTGCCAACACACTGTCAATGACACTGACTCAACTCCAGCCACTTTAATAATGGGAATTGATGGGAAATTATGTAAATATATCACTAGCCACTTTAAACAATGCTACCTTATATAATGTTACTTACCCTACATTATTCATCTCATATGCATACGTATATACTGTACTCTATATCATCGACTGCATCCTTATGTAATACATGTATCAGTAGCCACTTTAACTATGCCACTTGGTTTACATACTCATCTCATATGTATATACTGTACTCGATATCATCTACTGTATCTTGCCTATGCTGCTCTGTACCATCACTCATTCATATATCCTTATGTACATATTCTTTATCCCCTTATACTGTGTATAAGACAGTAGTTTTTTGGAATTGTTAGTTAGATTACTTGTTCGTTATTACTGCATTGTCGGAACTAGAAGCACAAGCATTTCGCTACACTCGCATTAACATCTGCTAACCATGTGTATGTGACAAATAAAATTTGATTTGATTTGAATGGATCAATTGAAAGTGTGGGTTCACAGCTCCAATCCAGGTGTGTTGGCCATTACTGAGACGTGGCTAAGGAAGAGTGTTTTGAATACTGACATTAAAGGTGTGACTTATTAAAATTAAATTTTTAGAATTTCTTTCCTTCTAATGCGATTGAGCCAATCATTGTGTTGTGACAAGGTAGGGGTGGTATACAGAAGATATCCTCTGCTGCAGAGGATAAGTTCATTAGAGTTACCAGCCTCAGAAGTTGCTTCACAGAGTTCAAGTAAGAAACACATCTCAACATCAACTGTTCAGAGGAGACTGTGTGAATCAGGCCTTCATGGTCGAATTGCTTCAAAGAAACCATTACTAAAGGACACCAACAATAAGAAGAGAATTGCTTGGGTCAAGAAACCCGAACGATGGTCATTATACTGGTGGAAATCAGTCCTTTGGTCTGATGAGTCCAAAATTGAGTAATTAACTACTGAAAAAATGACCAGCTAATTAACTACTGAAAGCACTACCATGTAACTACGGAAAACATTACCAGGTAATGAACTACTGAAAACACTACCAGGTAATGAACTACTGAAAACACTACCATGTAACTACTGAAAACACTACCATGTAACTACTGAAAACACTACCATGTAATGAACTACTGAAAACACTACCAGGTAATGAACTACTGAAAACACTACCATGTAACTACTGAAAACACTACCAGGTAATGAACTACTGAAAACACTACCAGCTAATTAACTACTGAAAACACTACCAGGTAATTAACTACTGAAAACACTACCAAGATATGAATTGAGTTCCACTACTACCAAACTACAGCAATAGGCTAATAAATTACTATTTGAACTAAACGTAGTTCACTACTCCCCAACACTGATTTCCATCAAACTAAGACAATTATAAAATGCTGTGCGTGATGATGTCCTGCACATAAAAGCACTTTGCACTTAAGTTTTCATATACCGAATAAAAAAAACAGAAGTTTGATGTTTTCGTTACAAAAAAAACTGTTTCGATAAATAACATCCCCCTGGGCACAGATGTCAGTTCAATGTCTAGTTTTCATTTACAATTGGTTGAGTTGTCAACCAACTAAAAATGATGAGATTTTCAATGGATTTCAG